>NC_092864.1:4309381-4320969 GCF_032062135.1 Pyxicephalus adspersus | reverse complement strand
AGGAGGGGGGCATTGAAATGAGATAATAAAGAGGGAGGGGGTACTCAATCAGCACAATATAGCACCAAGTCAATAAACCCTCTGGGACATCAGTCCATCTAATTAGGAAGTGAAAGTGATTGTGAATCTGTTTTGCCCACTTTAATGCAAATGAAAGCAATGACAGGTGGGCAGGAGGGGCAACAACAAGCCAACTCCCCCCCACCCTAGTAGGGAAAGGTTTTACCACCGACCATCGCTCTCCTGGCATTTTGCCGGTCCTGTGCAGTACATGGGGTGCCTGCAGCCACTCTGCCCCTCCCTGCACAATGTAAGGGGTATGGAGGAGATGCCAGGGCCTGTAACACCAGGAGAGCTGGGCAGGGCCATAGAGGGGCACCAACATGGCAGCAGGGCCGGTATGTGCATTTTGTGTGAGGATAGGAGGGGCACTGCCAGGACCCTACAAGATGTCCTCCAGCTGGCTACTCCTCTGCATGTTTCTGAGATACCATGGAGGGGTTACATAGGGCCGTTGTCCTGTAGTGGGATCTGAGCTCACAGCCTGGCACTGTACAGCCTGATTGGCATTGCCAGGGAACACCAGAATGGTTCACCATTGGCACAGATGCAATCAGGTGACCGGTGTGAAGGAGCCTGGAGATTCCACATAGAACATTTTGCTTCCTGCAGCATCATCCACCATGACCGGTAAAGCAGTGCAGAACAATGGCCGGCCCTATGTGCCCAGAGTGTGTTGGCAGTCCCTTGGTGACGAATACATTGATGCCATTGACTGGGACCCACATTGAATCCAATGGAGACCCTCTGGGGCATTTTGTATCCGTGCATTGGTAGCACCACAGACCAGCCAGGGGCTCCCTGATGTCCAGATCCAACTTTAGGAAGCGCCAACATATTTCACAGTGCTGTACAATAAATAGGGGGTTACAAATGACGGACAGTGACACAGGAGGAGGAGAGGACCCTGTCCCGAAGAGCTTACACTCTAGGAGGTGGGGGAAGTATCACACAATAGGAGGGGTATATGGAATGGTGGGAAGCAGTGAAAGTTTAGGAGACAGAAGAGAGGTAGGTGAGGGTGAAGCGTTGGGTTTTAAATGAGCAGAAATTAGGAGTAAGTGGAATAGGACGAGGAGACAATTCCTGATAGTCGGGGCACCTCTAGAAAAGTCTTGGAGCCCTGCATGTGATGAGGTTATGAGTGAGGAAGTCATTAGTAGGTCATTGGAGACGAGAATAGAGCGGATGGGGGATTTTGTTCTATCAGTTTTTGGTTTCAGTGCGATCCAGAATTCGGCCCTCTGTGGGTTAATATTTCCATGGCGTCATTTTGTTCTCAATGGATTACACAACGTATATCAATAAAGATTTCCAATATGAATCCTTCAGTCATCCAGATCATTTCAGTGATTTATTGAGCTGATTCACACTTATGGGGGAGAATTTCTTTATAAGGGCCTGCAATTCTGCCAAATATTAAAATGGTGAAAGGAAAAAAAAAGCAATAAATCATAAAGTGTGAAGAAATCTCCAAAATAAAGGAAATCCTTTAATGGTGACCCCATAGGAAAATACCAGTGTCACCGGTTACATTTTAGAATTCTATTTCCTCTTTTTGGTGGTCACCAGGAAGAATTGGTTGAATTTATTGTGTGATACTTTCCTCGCCTCTTAGAGTGTAAGCTCTTTGGGGCAGGGTCCTCTCCTCCTCCTGTATCTGTCATTTGCAACCCCTATTTAATGTACAGCACTGCATAATATGTTGGCGCTATATAAATCCTGTTTAATAATAATAATTTCCCTTGGAGAAAATACTAACCAGTGTTCCACTCTGATGGGCATAGACTGTGTGCCCACGCCTTCCCCTCTGCCTGACGTTCCACACATGCACAGATTTAGGGTGAATTCTTTACCCCAATGTTTATAGGTTGCCGCTGTTCCAATAGTGGCATTAGGGTGGGTGGCACATGCCAATTTAAGCACCCTATTAGCCTAACTTAAATGGCTAAAAAAGAAAACTGGTTGCAGTGGAGAAGGGTGGATGCCCACTTGGGGTTGGGGCTCTTCACGCAGCATCCCACCCATGACCGCCTATGGGAGTGAATAGGGGGTTGGTAAGCAACTGGTAACCACCTGCTGTCACTTCTGTTCCTAACACCATCTGTACATAGCCTTAAACATATGACGTGTGGCTTTTACCACTTCACCACCGCATGCCGAATGCGGGCTCTACCTGGTTGGGTGACACCTCCAACCACCTCAGCGCCCTCATCCTTTATGAAGGAGCGTTGCAAGCCATCCAGGAACAGCAGTGGTGCCATCTGTGTGAACAAATGTTCCTTACATTATACATCAGAAACATTTCCCTTTAGAAACTTCTCCATGTGGTGCCACCCTCTGTTGCACCCCACCTGAACGTCCAGTCAGGAAAATGCAATGCAATGAAACTACAGTTCCAGGGTTTATGGTGTACATGCACAGGCACCCTAAAGCTTGGCACCCATGCAACCAAAAACTGCACCCGTGTCCATAATGTGTATGCCCACCCTAAAGCATGGCACTCGTGTCCATAATGTGTATGCCCACCCTAAAGCATGGCACCCGTGCAATCAAAAACCACGCTTTTTTATACCCACTCTAAAGCATGGCACAACCACTAAAATCCTAGGTGCACCCATATCCAAGGCAAACGTCTTTATTGTGCATGGCCATAATGGAGTACTGTAGAGATAAAGACCTAGCCAGGGGTGCCCACATGGGGTGGCTATGTTTGGCCCCCAGGGAGACCTGTCATGGCTGCATTGCTGCTCTTATGGACAGAAATGAATTGCAATGCAGCTCCAGAAGCTGCACAGATAAAGGACGCATTAATATCAGGTGAGCAGCTACATTTTATTCTCCAGATAGGGCGTATCAGACACTTTATTTCTATGTGCATGGTCTCTCTTTGTGTTTTATTGTTGTTGACTGTTCTGAATTTTTTGGTCACATCTTCACAGGTGCTGGAGACTGAGGATGAGCCTGTTAAGGAACCTGGACCATTTTTGTGCAGACATAGCCCACCTGCAATCTGTGACTGTAACACTAGAGGGCGCTGTTGTCTATGTGTGAGTACATGCAGCTTTTCCCAGCCAGGGCCCACTAATGCTTGCATCACGTGACCCCCCAATGTCATTTCAGAGAACACAAAGCTTCTTGTTAATGGGATCCAAGCTCCTTTACCATACACAGGTGGACGGGTTTGTGTGTCAGACATCCACCTCTGATTATCACAGCCTTAGGCGATGCGGTGGGCACAGACTCAGCGTGACACCCACTATGATGACATAGAGGATAGATGCAGGTATTTAATACTCTGGTGCAACAGTTCTGCATCATTTGCAGCCTGCTTCTGTGCCGCAAGGTTCAATGATTGTCAGCGCAGGAAGAGTGCTCACTATTTTCAAGAACCCCTGAGATAATAATAAAGCTACGGTTTATTCTGCTCACAGTGTGCAGAGAAATCAAAACGGGTCCAGGAGAGGAGAATGTGCAACTGTGCAAGACTGAGGAGAAGGCTGGGGCAGATTTAAGGAAGGGAAGGCTGAAAGGCAATTTTTTAAAAGGGAAAGCCAGGGGCAGATTTAAAGAAGGGAAAAATGGGGTCAGATTTAAGGAAGGAAAGGCTGGGGGTCAAATTTAAGGAAGGGGAGAATAGGGGAAGATTTAGGAAAGGTGAGACTGGGGTCAGACTTATAAAGGATTAGGCCAGGGATCAGAGTTATAAAAGGGAAGGTCAGGGGTTCAGATTTGAGTACCCCAAATGTCCAGGTGTGCGAGTTCCTTGCATCCCTCTCTATGCGGTTTCCAAATTACCCCCTAAGCTCTTTTGGCCTGAGTCTGTGCCCACTTTTCTACCGATGTTCTCATGCACTCAGTCCTCATGCAATAATCTTCCTGTTCTGCATCATCCAAAAAAATTTGTGTACTATAATCAAAATCTTATCCTCCATCTGCATTTTGCAGCTGAAGCCCAGAATCCTCACGAGTAGTTTTTCTGGGTCAGTTGTTCAGTGCTGAGGGTCCGGTGCTGGCTGTGACCTGATTTGCTCCTGACAGACAAGTGAGGAGCCCGGCGTTATCTCCCGCTACTCCAATCTTCAATATCTCATATGCTGTGTGTGCAGAGAGGGTCCTTTGTACGGCAATGCCCGGGGTGCAGAGGAGAGCCATATTGGACATTGTCCAGGTCCAGTCATTCTCCCTGACCTCTCTCAATACCAAGATGATTCATCCAGAGGATTCACCCAATGGACACTGCAATCATGAGGCATTCCTGCACACTCATCCCATAGTCACGCACTTACCTCTTTCTAATATTTGGCAAAGCAACAGCAATCTATTAACTATTTCTGCTTTATGTGCTGAGATGCAGCTGAACAATCTGCTGCTGTTGGGTATTTGCTTTATAAGCGAATTGGACTTTTTGGAAATGTTTCAGTGAATGTCAGATTCATTGCTTTATAAATAGACCCTTATCTGGGGATTTTGGACCATGTGCAGTGGTGAAGCAGCATCTTGTAAGGTTTGGGATACTCAGATTTCCCATAATCCTCCAGTGAGGCTGAACGACATCATTGTTGCCTGTGCACAGTGGGCAGAAGCCGGGGTATGGTGTATGTAATACGGATCCTGTAAATGTGTGGACACAAATGAAGGTGGGGGCCTTATTGTCATGTGACATCTGGTGACCCCAGGGTGGTCAGTGGGCACTATGACTCGAAGTGTACCACCAGTCATGTCATCCGGAGGACTACAATGCACCCAGTGATTTTCAAGTGCTCTCCCAATCTATGTGTCATGCATTGACTCCAATGTGTCCAATGAACCCTTGTGTATGTCCAGTCCACAAGGACCCTATTCATCCTCATGATTTCTAGTACATTCCCAGTCCACAAGTCATCACATTCAGTTTATATGTCATCCAGTGCACCAGACGGGTGCTACCCATCCACTTGTCATCTGCTGACCCCATTCCACCCAATGATTCCCAGTGTTTCTCAAAATTTACATTTTATATATTGGGTTTAGTGCATCCAGTGACTCCAAGTGCATTTCCAGTCCATGTGCCATCCAATGCACCCAGTGAGTCCATATGGGATCTAGTGACCCCAATGGTGCATCCGATGACTCCAAGTGCCTTCACATCCACATGTGATCACTGCAACCGGGGAGTCCTTGTGTGCTTCCAGTCCACCTGGTGTTTGGTGACCCCAATGAGTGCATTCTAGGTCTCTAAGTGCTATCACATCCACACCCGTGTCACCCAGTACGCCAGTGATTCTTTGTGTGCTTCCAGTCCACCGGTCATCTAAGGACCCCATGGAATGTGTCCCATGACTCCATGTGCTATCACATAACACCCAGTGATTCCTGTGTGCTCCCAGTCCACCAGTCATCTAGAAACCACATTATGCCCAGTGATTCCTGTGTGATCCTAATCCACCAGTCATCTAGTGACCCCAATGCCCTCCGTGTATCCTGTGTGTTACCATACTTCATATCATCCATTTACTCCAGTGTGTCCTGTGACTCCAAGTTCTTGCACAGTCTATAAATCATCTTGTGCACCTAGTGATTCCTAGTGGGCTCGCAGCCCTTGTGTCATTTAGTGACCCCATTCCACCCCAGAAGTTTTTAGTATGCCATATGGTATCTAGTGTGCTCAGTGCATCCTGTTACTCCACGTCTACTCATGGTCCACATGTCATCCAGTGACCCCAATGAGCGTGTCCTAAGTCTCCAAGTACACTCACAATATTGTGCACCCAGGGATTCCTAGTGTTCTTCCATCCAGTCCATGTGTCATTCAGTATTTCCCATTGTCCCTCATGAATTGTGTCCCATCATCCCATGTGTGCTAACACTAATGTGTCATCCAATGCACCCAGTGATTCCTGGTGTTCTCCCATTCCACACTTGATCTAGTGACCCCACAAAATGTGTCCCATTACTTCAAGTGTACTCACATCCACATGCATCCACTGGTCCCTAGTGTTCTCTCAGACCACATGGCATCTAGGGACTCCAGTATACCAACTGCTCTTCCAATCCACATGTCATCTAGTGATTCCTTATGTGCTCCCAGTCCACGTGTCACCCAGTAACTCCATAGAATGTGTCCCATGTCTCCATGTGTTCCCACAATAACATGTCATCCAGTGCAACCAGTTATTAGTGTGTTTCCCCAGTCTGCGTCACCTAGTGCCCTCCTTATACCCAGTGGTTCTTGGTTGTCCCCCAGCCTATATATTATCTAGTGACCCCATTGAATGTGTCCCAGGACTCCATGTGTTCCCACATTCATATGTCATCCAATGGACCCAATAATTCCTAGTGTTTCCCACTCCCATGTCACCCAGTGACCCCATTATGCCCAGTGGATCTTGGTGTTCCCCCAGCCCCATGGCCCTATTGACTCCAGTATATTTAGTGCTCTTCCAATCCTCATGAGCCTAAGTGTGTCCTGTCCTCTTCTGCACACATAATCTGGACCTTTGTCTGTGACATTTACTCCTCATGTTGTCTCCAGGACAGGAAGTTGGGGAAAATCCCTAAACTATTGGGCTAGAAATAACTTTTTTGTTATCATCTGTGTGACCAATGGGGCTCAACCTGGAGTATCTCTAGAAAACCAGCAGAACTGAAGTACTGATATTTGATCCTGTTCATCATTGACCGGGCCCAGTTGTAGATTTTAGACCATAATTACAAATCACAGTACATAGCACAGAGAGGTATCTGCAGGATGTGCTGGACCTCCACATGAATGGAACCTGAAATGTCCACGAAAACATGGACAACATCTGGATCATTATATCTTTATTTCATGAATCAATTATTCAATCAAGAGGCTAGAAAATGTACATTGGATGAAACTCTTCTATCACTAATATTACCCAGCATTACCAGGAGTTGTGATCCGGCCTCGTTTGCAGAATTGTTACATGTGTAGGTAATGCTGTAAGTAAACAGCTTTTCTCCACACAACAGCATTTCAATTGGATTCAGGTCAGAACTCTTGCCTTGGTCATTCTAAAATGTATCATTTATTTTGTATAATGTACTTGTTAGGAGGCGCTCTTTGGGCCTACAATCCCAGGCTGTTCCCCACTGCAGAAGGGCGCGCTCGGCCTATTCCCTGCACTCGCAGTAGCACAGGGGTTTTAGGATTAGTGTTATGAGGGTTGCAGCGTCCTTGTCTCCCTTTAGCTGTGTTTCCCTCTTGGCATCCCCTGCACTGAGGCTGCACAGCTGAATAGAATTGGAGCTGTGTTGCAGCTGATTAGCAGAGTGTTTCCTGAGCAATCCCATGCTGTCATTGGCTGCTGGGGCTTTATAGCGTCTCTGCTTCCAGTCTTCTGTGTCTGTTATAGTGTCTGCTGGGCTTACCTGTGCTGGAGAGTTTCTTAGGTGCCTTTCTGTTGCTGACCCTTGCCTGTTCTGACATTCCATTTGTGCTCAACCTGGACCGACCTCTGCTTGTGCCCATTCCTTGTACCTCGTTTGGTGGACTAATCTTCTGTGTTTGACTTTAGCTTGTTTCCTGGATTTTCTGGTGATTTCTGTACTGTACATAGGCCGGCAGCTGACCGGGAGCCCACATATCTCCTGTACTCCTGATGTGCCCATTATGAAGGTCCCCACCATCCCTGTGCTGAGTCCCTGGGTCTGTACTCCTGTTGTGCCCATTATAAATGGCTCCCACCATCCCTGTGCAGAGTCTCTGGGTCTGTACCTCTGCTGTGCCCATTATGAGGGTCTGCACCATCCCTGTTATGAGTTCCCGGGTCTGTACCCCTGCTGTGCCCATTATGAGGGTCTGCACCATCCCTATGCTGAGTTCTCGGGTCTGTACCCCTGCTTTGCCAATTATGAGGGTCCCCACCATCCCTGTGCAGAGTCCCAGGGTCTGTACCACTGGTGTGCCCATTATAAGGTGCTCCTACCATCCCCGTGCTGGGTTCCTGGGTCTGTACCCCTGCTGTGCCCATTATGAGGTACTCCTACCATCCCTGTAATGAGTTCCTGGGTCTGTACCCCTGCTGTGCCCATTATGAGGGTCCCCACCATCCCTGTGCTGGGTTCCCGGATCTGTACACCTGCCTTTGCCCATTATAAGTGGCTCCAACCATCCCTGCTGGAAGTTTCGATTATATTTTGAAGAATGTAACAGGAGGAGCCTGACCACACAAAGACAATCTAGGACATATAAGAAGCTGGGGCCCCTGAGGGAACCAGAGAAGCTTTTCTAGAAGCGGATTGTATTTCTGCTGATGATGGGAATATTGATGCTGCTCCACAGGGAAGGCTCCTCATAACCCCGACACCTACAGGCACCGGCCTACCCTGTTATAATGGTGACTCCAGCCTGGGGTACCCTGGAACAGGACCACCACACCCAATGTGGACCCCAGGAAGTGACATCACATTCCCAAATGCTCTGGAGTTTGGAGATTCATCATCAGGTCTACAGAAGACGTCCTGAGTGTCCTCCGCAGACATCATTGTGTCACATAGAGGAAGCACTCTGCTGGAATGTAAGGCCGGAGGGCAAATAGAGCGCTGCATATAAGCTTACAGCAGCAGATATCAGAGCTGCACCAACATCATCATCAGGCGAGGAGCAATGAGAGCAAATATCAGGGAACTCCCTCAGAGAAGGAAATTATATAGGAGGGGAGTGAAATGTATAAAATGGGGGGTATAGGGGAGAGAGAAATATATACAATGTATAATGGATGGAATGAGAGATTCATTATTAAATAAATGAACGGAATGTAACAGAACTGGAAAGAAAAGAAAAAAGGGAAGACAGAGAAACCGCAGAAAGGAAAGTGAAAGGAATGAAAAGAAGAAGAAACAAAGAGAAATAAAAATGAAAAGAAACAAAAATGAGAGGGAGGAAGAAGGAAAACAAAAAATGAAGAAAAAGAATTGAGGAAAAATATTTAAGGAAAGTATAAAAGAAAAGAAAAAAAGAAAGGGTAAGAAGGGAAGGAAGGGAAGACTGGAAGAATAGAAAAAAGGAAATGAAAGGAAGAGAGGAATGTAGGAAGGAAGGAAGAAGAGAAACCAGGACAAAAAGGAAGCAAGGGAAGCCAAGGAAAAAGGAAGGAAATAATAGAAAGAAGAAAAGAGCTTGAAAGGAAGGAAAGAATGGAAAATGAAATGTAAGGAAGGGGGAAAGGACAGAAAAAATGTAAAGAAAGAAAGAGAAGGAAGGAAAGTATTAAATAAAGGATGGAAAAAAAGGAAGGTAAGAAAGAAAAAGAATATAAAGAAGGGAGGAAAGGAGAAAAGGAAGGAAAGAATATACAAAAGGAAAGGGAATGAAGGAAAAGAAAAAGAATGAAGAAAAAAGGAAGAAGAAGGAGAAGGAACATAATAGAAAGAAGGAGGAAAGAAAGAATATAAAGTAGGAAAAGTAAGGAAAAGAAAGAAGGAGGGAAAGAATGAAAGATAGAAGAGAAAAAAAAGGAAGGAAGGGAGAAAGGAAAAAAAATATAAAGAAAGAAAGAGAATGAAGGAAAGTAAAAAATAAAGGATGGGGAAAAAAAGGGAGGAATATAAAAAGGAAGGAAGAAAAGAAACAAGGACAAAAAGGAAGCAAGGAAAGCACAGGAAAAGGAATGAAATATTAGAAAGAAGGAAAAGAAAGAAGGAAATAATAGAAAAGGGAAATGGAAGAAAGAGAAAGAAGAAGGGAGGAATATGAAAATGCAGGAAGAAAGGGAAAGAATAGAAGGTGGAAACAGAAAGAAGGAAAGAGAAGTGTGGGATGAATGAAATGTGGGAGAAAAGGAAGGAAGGAAAGATTATACAAAATGAAAATAAGAAAAAGAATGAAGGAAAAAGGAAGGAAGGAGAAAGGGAAGGAAATAATAGAAGAAAGGAAGAAAAAAAGACTATAAAGATGGAAATGGAAGGAAGGAAAGTACAAAGTATAAAGTAAGGAAAACAAGGAAGGAGGGACAAGAATGAAGGAAAGGAGTGTAGAGAGGAAAAGAAGTAAAACAAGGAGGAGGAAAGGGGGAATGAAGGAAATAAATAAGGAAGGGCATGGATAGTGATGGATGTAAGTATTGCCCAGTATATAGATGATAGAATAGGACAGGTAGGTTTAGGAATGAACATAGACATAATGCAGGTAGATTGGTAGGTAGGTGGCTGTAGGTAGCCATTCATTCTCAGGGGGGAGGGGTTGTCTTTGCAGTTTTCCTTCCACTACAATGAATATCCTGACCACGCCCCCTTTATTACATCTAAGTCTCCATTGGATGCCATGGGCTCACGTGACCATCCGACCCTTCTACTTTCTATGTCAAAGCATGAATTGGACAAAAAATCCTCCTCATCCCCCCTGTACATCCACATAGAATATAATTGCTGGAAATCACAGCCATCTATGTAGAAATATCTCTATGTACAGTGCCATGTATTGCTCCATGATGATCTCTGTATATGGATGGCACAGATTGGCCACCTCAGTGCCTTCTTCCCATCAGGTGATGTCAGCCCGTGCTGCTGCTATAATTACCTATGGCGGTATTTATATATCTGGGATATACATAGCCGTCACCGATCTATTCCTGGCCATATGCTTTGCAGCTGCTCCTCCCTGAGAGACTACAAGTCCCATGATCCCCGGGGGCTGCCCGGCGTCGGCGCATGCGCGCTGCCTCCCCTCTCTGTCTTTTTTTTTTCTCCCGCATCCTCGTCTGCAGCATCAGCACCAGCGCGCGGGGGGACATCAGCAGCATCATCATCCTCATCCCCGGCACCGGCGGCTGCGGCATCCCGGAGACAGAGCTCACCGACACCTGCCCGGTGTGTGCCCCCCCTGTCCTCCCCTCCCCGGACTGCAGCAATAGGGGGAGTCACCATCAGCAGAGAGCGCAGCGTCCCCTGCACCAAGGATGAAGGACCGGACCCAGGAGCTCAGGAGTGTAAGACCCCCCTACAACCCATCCCCCTTACATGGGGACCCCTGTGCACCCCAGAAAAAAAATCTATCCCCACCCTATGAGGATCCCCCTTCATCCCCCAAAATCTATCCCCACCCTATGAGGACCCCCCCTCCCCCAAAATCCATCCCCACCCTATGAGGATTCCCCTCCAAATCCACCCTCCCCCCTAAAATCCATGAGACCCCCCTGTGCTGTGCTCCCCTCCAATGATAATCCTATGTGCACCCCCCAAAAAATAAAAAAAAATTACCCCCCCACCCAAAATATATCCCCAACCCCTGTACACCCCCCCAAAAAAAATCCCCCCCCCCATGAGGACCCCCTGCCCTGTGATATGGAGGAGGCTGGGTGGGGGATGATGGAGGAGGAGAGCGGAGGGTGCATTGCGGGTCTATGTCTGACTGATTTATGAGCGCTCAGTGCAGGAGGATCACTCAGTGACCCCCCCTTCCCGGATATCATACATGGGATGACCAGGGGGGGCCACAGCTTTATCCCAGGGGCCCCATCTCCATACCCCTATCATCCATTCATTCCATGTCTCTGTATTCATATTGGCTTCTGTATGCAGGATGG
>NC_092864.1:4307309-4308826 GCF_032062135.1 Pyxicephalus adspersus | reverse complement strand
ATATTAGCTTCTAGCATGGGGTATAAAACACACAGCTACCCTATACCTATGTCCTATACAATGCTTTATATATGTCTGTATTTATATTAGCTTGTGGCATGGGGTATATAACACACAGCTACCCTTTACCTATGTCATATACAATGCTTTATATCTGTCTATATTTATATTAGCTTCTAGTATGGGGTACATAACACACAGCTACCCTACACCTATGTCCTATACAATGCTTTATATCTCTGTCTATATTTATATTAGCTTCTGGCACTGTCTATATAACACACTGTGTGCACCTACATACTGTACAATATCTTGTATTATATATATATATAGTTGTCTGTACTCTTATTAGCTGCTGGCATATGTCAGGATGTATCATGTAGATCATATGAATGAATTTATTTTAGCTGCTTGAAATGTAGAATTTCTTATAATATTTTCTGCATGAAGCACCCACATATGATGTAGCGCAGTACAAGGCATTGTCCCGTGTCTATGTTGTGTTGGGGGTTCGGCCGTATTTGCGATCTTCTCGTATTGATCCGTATCGCCTGTTGGGCAGCAATCCCGGGATTGTGTTTATGGCGAGTGGTTATATGTCGCCATCCTCTGGCATGGCATGCGTGTGGTCTTGAAATGCCCATGTGTTGCCCTTGGGGGTACGATCATGTGTGTGCGCCCTGTACGTGTGAGACGGAGCGTGTCATAATCGTCTCTCCCATTCATGCTGTATGCGTTAGCAGCACTTCATTCACCGCCCTGTACTACACACACACATGGCACACACGGCACGGCTCTATATGTGTGGGGTGAGCCTGCCGACCAATCATCTGCCTGCCTGAGTGACTGAGGGGGGATAACGGCCCATCGTGTACCGCAAGGCGCACATGCATGACACAGTGTGTGGGGAAGCTGATTATCATTCCCTGCACGTCCCATATTTCATGCTCCATGTACAGCTGTGCCGTGTGTGTTCTATGTTTGTTCTGTGTGTGTTCTGTGTGTGTGCCATGTGTTTGTTCTGTGTGTCTGTTGTGTTCTGTGTGTGTGTTCAGTGTGTGTGCTGTGTGTGTGCGTATGCTGTGTGTTCTATGTGTGTGCGTATGTTGTTTGTGTTCAGTGTGTGTGCTATGTGTGTTCTCTATGTGTTAGTGCGTATGCTGTGTGTGTTCTGTGAGTGCTGTGTGTATACTGTGTGTGTGCGTATGCTGTGTGTGTTCTGTGAGTGCTGTGTGTATACTGTGTGTGCGTATGCTGTGTGTGGGCTTTGTGTTCTGTGTGTGTGCGTATGCTGTGTGTGTTCTGTGTATGTTCCTTGTGAGCATATGTTGTGTGTGTTCTGTTAGTGCTGTGTGTATACTGTGTGTGTGCGTATGCTGTGTGTGTTCTGTGTGTGTCTTGCATGTTCCATGTGTGCGTATGCTGTGTGTGTTCTGTTAGTGCTGTGTGTATACTGTGTGTGTGCGTATGCTGTGTGTGCTATGTATGTTCCATGTGTGCGTATGCTGTGTGTGTGC
>NC_092864.1:4305419-4307229 GCF_032062135.1 Pyxicephalus adspersus | reverse complement strand
TTCCGTGTGTACGTATGCTGTGTGTGTGCTGTGTGTGCCAGGTTTTATCAATCATTCTGTAGCTGCTCATGTGTACGGGGATACAGCTGACCGCACATTTCCCATTCTTGGATGATGTTGGGGTGGGATGAGCTGGGTCCGAGTCCCCGGGCTGTGTGTGCTGTGATATACATGGACCTGGTGTTAGCATGTCGGTGTCCATGCCGGTGATGGGCTGATGGCTGTATTGTCACACATGTACATTGCTGGCTGGTTGGCGGTGGTGCGGCTTGCCTGGGGTCGATTGTAACGGTGGTGCGGGGGGCTATGAGCGCAGAATGAGCGCTCACCAAACAATACTGCGAAATATCATGTGTTCTTATTTATATTACAGCCTCTGATTACACTCTAATGTCATGTATGTGCGGAGTATGTGTGTAGTGATGTTAGATATGTATGTAGCAATATGGAGTATGTACCCGGCAATGTTGGACATGCATGTAGTGGTATGGTGTATGTATAAAGTGTGTGGGAGTAGTAATATGGAGTATGTAGTAGGAGTAATATGGAATATGTAGTAGTAGTAATGTGATGGATATATGTAGGAATAGGGAGTAAGCAGTAGTAGTAGTAGTAGTATGGAGTATGTAGTAGTACTATGGAGTATGTATGTAGTTATATGAAGTATGTAGTAATATGGAGTATGTTGTAGTAGTGTTATAGAATATATAGTAGTAGTAATATGTAGTGTGTAGTATTAGTAATATGGAGTATGTAGTAGTAATATGAAGTATGTGGTAGTAGTAATATGGAGTATGCAGTTGTAGTAATGTGGAGTATGTAGTGGTAGTAGTAATATGGTGGATGTAGTAGTAATATGAAGTATGTTTTAGTAGTAATATGAAGTATGTAGTAGTCGTAATGTGGAGTATGTAGTGGTAGTAGTAATATGGAGTATGTAGTTTTAGTAATATGGAATATGTAGTTTTAGTAATATGAAGTATGTAGTTTTAGTAATATGGAGTATGTAGCAGTAGTACTATGGAATATGTATGTAGTAATATGGAGTATGTAGTTGTAGTAAAATGGAGTGTGTATTATTAGTAATATGAAGTATGTTGTAGTAATATAAAGTATGTTGTAGTAGTAATATGGAGTATGAAGTAATAGTAATTTGGAGCATGTAGTGGTAGTAGCAATATGGAGTATGTAGAATTAGTAATATGGAGTATGTAGTTGTAGTAATCTGGAGTATGTTGTAGTAGTGGTATGGAGTATTTAGTAGTAGTATTATGGAGTGTGAAGTATTAGTAATATGGAATATGTAGTAGTAATATGAAGTATGTAGTAGTAGTAGTAATATGGAGTGTGTAGTATTAGTAATATGGAATATGTAGTAGTAGTAATGTGGAGCATGTATTGGCAGTAGTAATATGGAGTATGTAGTATTAGTAATATGGAGTATGTAGCAGTAATAGGAAGTATGTAGTTGTCGTAATATGGAGTATGTTGAAGTAGTGATATGGAGTATTTAGTAGTAGTAATATGGAGTATGTTGTAGTAATATGGAATATGTAGTAGTAGTAATGTGGAGCATGTATTGGTAGTAGTAATATGGAGTTTGTAGTATTAGTAAAATGGAGTATGTAGTAGTAGTAGTAGTAAAATGGAGTGTGTAATATTAGTAATATAGAGTATGTTGTAGTAATATGAAGTATGTTGTAGTAGTAATATGGAGTATGTAGTAGTAGTAATGTGGAGCATGTAGTGGTAGTAGTAATATGGAGTATGTAGAATTAGTAATATGGAGTATGTAGTAGCAATATGAAGT
>NC_092864.1:4303879-4305188 GCF_032062135.1 Pyxicephalus adspersus | reverse complement strand
GGTAGTAGTAATATGGAGTATGCAGTTGTAGTAATGTGGAGTATGTAGTGGTAGTAGTAACATGGATTGTTTAGTAGTCGTAATGTGGAGTATGTAGTGGTAGTAGTAATATGGAGAACGTAGTATTAGTAATATGGAATATGTAGTTTTAGTAATATGGAGTATGTAGTAGAAGTATCATGGAGTATATAGTATTAGTAATATGAAGTATGTAGTTTTAGTAATATGGAGTATGTTGTAGTAGTAATATGGAGTATGTAGTAGTAGTAAAATGGAGCATGTAGTAGTAGTAATAAAGAGTATGTAGTATTAGTAATATAGAGTATGTAGTAGTAATATGATGCATGTAGTTGTAGTAATATGAAGTATGTGGTAGTAGTAATATGGAGTATGTAGTATTAGTAATATGAAGTATGTAGTTGTTGTAATATGGAGTATATTGTTGTAGTGATATGGAGTACGTAGAAATAGTAGTAATGAGTATGTATGTAGTAGTAGTAGTAATAATGAGTATGTATGTAGTAATATGGAGTATGTAGTAGTAGTAATGAGTATGTATGTGGTAATATGGAGTATGTATGTAGGAATATGGAGTATGTATGTAGGGATAATGAGTATGTATGTAGTAATAATGGGTATGTATGTAGTAATATGGAGTATGTTTGTAGTAATAATCAGTATGAATGTAGTAATATGGAGTATGTATGTAGTTTTATGGAGTGTGTATGTAGGAATATGGAGTATGCAGTAGTAGCAATATGGAGTGTATATGTAGTAATATGGAGTATGTAGTAGTAGTAGTAGTAATATAACATATGTATGTAGTAATATTAGGTATGTATGTAGTAATATGGAGTATGTATATAGGAATAATGAGTATGTATGTAGTAATATGGCATATGTATGTAGTAATATGGAGTATGTATGTAGTAATATGGAGTATGTATGTAGTAATTTGGAGTATGTAGTAATTTGGAGTATGTAGTAGTCGTAATATGGAGTATGTATGTAGGAATAATGATTTTGATATAGTAATATGGAGTATGAAGTAGTAGTAATATGGAGTGTGTATGTAGGAATAATCAGTATGTATGTTGTAATATGGAGCATTTATGTAGTAATATGGAGCATGTATGTAGTAATATGGAGTATGTATGTAGGAATAATATGTATGTATGTAGTAATATAGAGTATGTATGTAGTAATTTGGAGTATGTATGTAGTAATATGGAGTATGTAGTAGTAGTAATATGGAGTATGTATGTAGGAATAATATGTATGTATGTAGTAATATGGAGTATGTATGTAG
>NC_092864.1:4295299-4302773 GCF_032062135.1 Pyxicephalus adspersus | reverse complement strand
TGCTTTGCCTGTGTGCAGCAATCACAGAGCTCCATACACAAAGTCAAGGCTCTTTAATTTTAGTCATGTGACCATCACATTTAAATCTCATTGGCCTCATATAAAAAAATGTAAAAACAAATTGCATAAATTAAATCCTGGTACCAACCGCCCCCCTCCAATGCTAACCATCACATCTGTTTGGCCGATCAAAGTTTCATAAAACACGTTTTGGCCATCATGAGACGTCTGTCAATTCATCCCATTCAGATCAGTATACAATGATCCAATTGGCTGGTCAATTGCTGAAATCTGTCTTGCAGTGGGAGTGGAAAGGGGCGGTGCTTAGGCTGTGTTGAGGAGGCAGAGTGCCGGTGAGTGGGCGTGGTCAATGTATAAGATAGCCCAATGAGGAGGCAGAACAGTGATGTCAGCGGTATCATTTTGTATTAGTGAGTGCTTGGACAGGCTCTTGAAGTATCCGTGTCTTCAGGGTTGTTTCCATGTTGCTGGTGGCGGAATGTTCAGAGCGTTCCGAGATAATATCCTGATCCTGGTCATTATTGTATCAGTCTCATTGGACTTAGCTGGTCCTAGAAATGAAAAATACCCGGGACCGTACAACACTGTCATGTGATCGGGGTATTTATAGGGTGGCGGTGAATATTTTGAAGGATCTTTCAGGCACATTGCAATTCTGTATGAATATAGTGTTGACCCCAGATGATGCCTGAACAATAATAGCTCCGTCCTTCCGGAGCGAGTAGCAGATGGTGGCATTGTCAGGAGGAGTCATGTGATCTCTGGGACAGCAGCCATGAATATATAGATCTGATGACAGGTCCACTTTCCAGCACATGATGAGCTTTCTATAGAACTGATCTGATCAATATGATTGGTAATCAATTGATTGGAAGTCCCAAACGCAGCATATGAGATTCAGCCCTTCTGATTGGTTCCCTCAGATTGAACTTCCAATCAGATCGTTCATATACAGGACACAACTCCCCATCCACAATCAGTCAGAAATCTTGATGTGCTCGTTCCGTTGTCACATCGGTTACATGGACTGTATACGGTGTAAAGTCCATTCACCCTCCCAGGGGCCCCCAATGTGCAATGATTGGGGGGAGGGGTTGGATCCATTGGGTACATTTTTGGTCCATTGAAGCTGACTCAAGATGTGTCCTTGGTGGTGGCCAACAGTGGGCCCCTGTGCAGAACTGACTTGGGTTCCCTTTAGGGCCCCTGTTGGCTGAGAAAGATCTGGGGCCCTAGTGGCACAGTTTTCACCTCCCTATTTCTGCCCATGTCCCCTCCTACCTGCACATGTATGTTCAGATGATCCGTACTTTTTTTTAGGGGGGGGGTTTGATGCAATATGGTAATCCACAAAATCCCGTTGTAGCCGGATTCAGATGGAACCATCGACTGCCATGTGACGTCCGGGAGCTTCTATGCCGGCACCATCATCTTTGGCCCATGTGTGGGTTTGGTATCTTCAGACGTCTTGATTGGCCAGCCTGGGTGGGTGTACCTCCTACATATGCGCACCGGAGACCCCTAGGCATGCTGAGAATGTTCGGAGAGATGCACATGGGCAGACTGGAAAGTTTTATTACAGCACACATGGAGGCCAACATACTCTGCACATGTGCTGCATTGACACACATTCGCTTAGAGAACATTATAGCGCGTTCCATGAATGAAGCAATAGAAGCTCTGTGATTGGAGGAGAGTCTGGTCATGTGACCTATAAAAATTACATTCTCAGGTTCTCCTCCAATCACAACGTTCCTTTTGTGCCATTCATCAGACTGGAATTTTATGAATGGGATGAAAGCAGAAAGAGCTGAGGTAACTTTACCCAGCTGCCTCCCATCTCCAGGGCACACATAGCAGGATCAGATTTGTTATATGATACCGCTGTACACACTCTGGAGCTGGAAGTCAGTTGATGATTGGATTGGAATTAGTACTGGGGGGCTCTAATTTCTGACGTTCCGAGTCGCCTTCATACAAGGTAATCCTTAAAAAAGGGGACATGTAGTTATCCTATTTCGTGACAGGTTCTCTTTATTGCCTTATATGACTGAAGGTGTGGCCTGCGATGAATGGAGCTCAATTATCCAAATCTTCAAGGAATGAAATGAAATTCTAGAAGTTTGCACCGTCATCCCCTCCCCCACCTTCCTGCAGCACATGAGGTCACCCCGATGATGTCATCCCCGGTGCAGTATAACGCAGTGTTCTTATTGACCAGGGGGAGTCACATGACCTCTATCAGATTTCATTGCAGATTTTCTCCATTGTCTTTGCAGGATTCTTCAGATTTCTGTGTCACCAGATTTGTCACCCTGGAGCCCCTCCAGTCTGTGAGATCATTCGGGAGGTCCGGCAGCAAGTCAGAGCCGTCACTGAGCTGCTGGTGCCAAGAACTCTCTGCTCACTCTGCAATGTCATCTATGCTTTAAGTGGACCTGTCATCAAAGTTGCAATGTTGCAGTCTGGTCACTGGGGGGAGCAGGAGATTGAGGAAATGCTTCCTCCAGCCTGCAGCAGACTGATGACTTCATCTCAGCCTAGGCAGTCACTGATTGGAGCCTAAAAAGAGCTTTATGATGGTAAAAGATGGAGTTTTACTGTTACTGACAGGTCCTCTTTAGGGAGGGCATAAGGTTTTGATCACTTTAAGCACGGCTTTCTCTGTATCATTCTGTATTGCACTCAGATATCTCTGCTAACCTCAGTGTAGTAGTGTCTGGCTGTGCGTGTTAGTTAATCGCGGTGTGTGACGGCAGCCATTGTATGAAGAAATGGAAATCAGAAATATTGGGCCGGTGGGAGGCCGGAGCTATAATGCCGCCATTCATCCGATAATTGGTTCTCCTGCCGGCTGTAGTGTGATGTGGAGGTGACTCATGAAAGGCAACATGGCCCTCCCTTCTACTACACGGGGACTACAGAGACCATTATGGAGGTTTCTCTGAGGACACTCTTACTCCTCCCCATCATTTCCTGCAGGGTACACAGTGACTACTTACCTACCCGTCTATTCTAGTTGGGGGTGACCATGGCTGGATTGGTGGCTGGATACTTCGACCAATCTGCAGATTTCTTCAAGGTCAGAGGATGGACAGGTAATGGTGCTTCCTGTCCCCCTATGTGGGTTCCTGTCCTGTTTTGATAGTTCTTGTTCTGTTAAGATTATTCCCATCACCCTTTGAAGGCTTCTGTCTTCCTGTGGGTGTTCCTTTTACTCTTTAAGTGTTCCTCTCATGCCAAAAGATTTCCTGTCCTCCTATGAGAGCCCCTGTCCTGCTATGAGGATTCCTATCCTTCTATTACAGTTCTTGTCTTCCAGTGGGGTTTCCTGTCTTCTTGTCTTACTATTAGTGTTCGTGTCATACAAGGGTTTAAATCTTCTGATGAGAGCTCCTGTCCCCCTTTTATGGTTTCCTGTCCTCCTAAGATGATTCCCGTCTTCCTATGATGGTTCCTGTCCTCCTATGATAGCTCGTGTCCTCCTATTATGGCTCTTGTCCTTCTGTGATGACTCCTGCCCTCCAATGGAAGCTCCTGTCCTCCTATGATGGTTCCTGTAATCCCATGATGGTTCCTGTCCTCCTATAAAAATTCCTGTCCTCCAGTGATGGTTCCTGTACTCCTATGAGAGCTCCTGTCCTTCTATGAGAGCTCCTGTCTTTCTATGAGAGCTCCTGTCCATCTATGACAACTCCTGTCCTCCTATGAGAGCTCCTGTCCTTTTATGAGAGCTCCTGTCCTTTTATGAGAGCTCTTGTCCTCCTATGATGATTCATATTCTGCTATGACGATTTCTGTCCTCTTATGAGAGCTCCCGTCCTCTTATGAGAGCTCCTGTCATCCTTTGAGAGCTCCTGTCCACCTATGATGATTCATATTCTCCTATTATGGTTCCTGTCCTCTTATAAGAGCTCCTGTCCCCCTATGATGGTTCCTGTCCTCCTATGATGGCTCCTGTCCCCCTATGATGGTTCCTCTCTTCCTATGATAGCTCCTGTCCTCCTATTATGGCTCCCGTCCTCCTATGATGTTTGCTGTCCTCCAATGATGGCTCCTGTCCTCCAATGAGAGCTCCTGCCCTCCTATGATGGTTCCTGTAATCCTATATTGGTTCCTGTCCTCCTATGATGTTTCTTGCAATCCTATATTGGTTTTTGTCCTCCTATAATGGTCCCTGTCCTTCTATGAGAGCTCCCATCCTCCTAGGGGAGCTCTTGTCCTCCTATGATGATTCATATTCTGCTATGATGATTTCTGTCCCCCTATGAGAGCTTTTGTCGTTCTATGAGAGCTCCCGTCCTCTTATGGGAGCTCCTGTCCTCTTATGAGAGCTCCTGTCCTCCAATGTTAGTTTCTGTACTCTTATGAGATCTTCTGTCCTCTTATGAGAGCTCCAACCTTTATATGGGATCTCCTGTGCTTCTATGAGAGCTCCTGTCCTCCTATGAGAGCTCCCATCCTCTTATGAGGGCTCATGTCCTCCTATGAGAGTTCCTGTCCCTCTATGATGGTTCCAGTTCCTCTTTCAGGGTTTCTATCCTGCCATGAGTGTCTCTGTACTTTATGAAGGTTCATGCCTTCCTATGGGGGGGGGTCACTGTTCTTGCCTTTCTTTGATGGTTCCTGTCCTTTTCTCCTCTGAATGTTCCTGTCCTCCTCTGAGGGTTCCTGCCCCCTTATGGAGGTCTTTGCCCTTCTTTAATAGTTTTTGTCCTTCTATGGAGGCTCCTTGTTCTTGAGGGTACTTGTCCTGCTGTAGAGGGGCCACAGGTGGGCTCTGCCTCTTCTCCTCTGTATACCATTACAATTTACATTGACTCTGGTGTCATTGGACATTGGAGGTATAATTGGAGGTCATCGGGGTCTCTTTCCTGCCAGATTAACATATTAGATCTAATCTGGGGGGTTGATTCTGGGACTTGTGGTTGTCGGAGGTTGTTGGATGTCTCGGAGGTCGTTGTGGTGGGTCTTGGGTAATGATTTGTGATTAAACCATTGGGGTTTTCTGTATGAGATGACAGCAGCAGCTGAGCGCTCCTGGGACCTACAGCAGAGGTCGGGGAGGGGGGAGGTAAGTGGAGGTGTAATTAATTGAACGTCATGCAGTAATAGAAGCTCCGGTGAAATGAATTCTGCCTCCTCATTGTCGTGGACGGGCCTGGAGTCACAGAGCGGAAAATTAATTGACGATTCTCAGCTTGCTGTGGTGAAATCTCTTACACCGGGCGCCATTATTGCAGCATCACATGTCTGCTAGGAAGCAAAAAAAAATGTATAGGGATCCAAAACTCCCCCTACCCTAGGGGCTCCCTTGCTCGTGACCCCATCCACATGCTAATGACTTTTTTAATTAAATTATGAGACCCAATGAGGTGTCTGTGTTTGGTTATGCAATGCAGGCTGGTGGGAGGGACCAGCAGGGTGCTGTACAAAGCTTTCTGAAGATGCGTAATACCCTGGTAGTACCCACGTAGGATGCTGGGCCTCCATGATTGAAGAGGTGGGGCATGACCAAGCTTTATGGCTGAAGGTCACCAGTCTGGTTTAGTACACCTGTGCAGAAGATCTCCGCAAGCTGTGTTAAAGGCCAGAGTGGTCAGGACAGGGCCAGTACAGGCTCTCTCCACTAGGGGGCCCAGTTTTGATCCTCAGTCCCTGTTCCAATGCCACTGGACCCGGATTATTTATTCCTTGCTGCATGCAGATCATCCTGCAGGGTGGCGGCACCACTGGTGACACACAAGAAGTGAAGGTGACCATATCTTATTCCATGCTGTTCTCTCTCCTGCTGCAGGGTGACTGGTCTTGTCTCCGCCCCCTCTGTAGTTTTCTACAGGCAGTGTGTAGTGGGTGGAGCCTAATAGGCCCCTCCCTGCTCATTGTATGTACAGCACAATGGTAATGTCACTGCTACTTTTATATGGCAATATCAGGATTTGCAAAGGCATTTGGTGCTCACAATCACAGTTCATCGTTAAATAACATTATTAAAATGATCCCCAGCTTGGAACTTCCAAAAAAGTCAAGCCTATGACAGGGGTACATTTAAAGAGCCAGTCCATACACAACTAAGTCTATGTGTCTTAATGAGATCAATTCACCACCAGAAAATGTTTGGTGAAAGTCACATTCACTGCTTCATTAATAGACCTCACAGTGTATCTAAAACCATTTTTTTACAGATTGGTGAGGAATTTGAACCCCTTTGTCGTCTGTGACATTTACCTGTCTATGGGTCCTGGTGGTGATTTTTACTAGGAATAAACGTTAAAGCTGATTGGTCGGATTCATCCTGATCAATTCCCCATTTTCATCTATGAAAAAAAATTGTAAAATAATTGGAATGTTTTTTTAAAAAAATTGACAAGAATGAATTTTTGCTGATGGGGGAAGATATAAGAAGGGGCAGTCTTTTTGCAGGGAGGGGAAAATTGGCCCCCAGGTTCTCCAGGGCCCCAAAAGACAGAATGGCAGGGGGTGCAGGAAGCTTGAATTATGTGCATTTGTGGCCCCTGTTGGATATTTACAAAGGGGCCCATTTTTGTAGTTTACAGATCAGGAGATTGTGTCTGTTGGGGCCATCGGCTGGCGTCTGAAGGTTGACGAGGGCCGGGGTGGGGGCCACATTGGTGAATTAGCTTCCAATGGATGCCACATCAGTTTAAGATATCAGGGTGATGTCTGCAGAGATACATTGAAACAAACGCCTTTCCCGGGGCCCATCGGCCAGAGCCGTGACTGCGTATTGATCGCCTATCATCTCAGGATATCCGGGTGGTACTTGGGGGGGCTCCTGGGCCTGTCAGCCGCAGGGCTATTGATCCATTCAGCCATTGTGCCTCGTTAAGGCTGCATTAGGCGTAGGCCGGACGACCTCTTGACCTCTGCAGTGGGGTCGCATGCTGCAGGAATATGGGAGGGGGGGTCGCATGCTGCAGGAATATGGGATTGGCTGGGGGGGTTGGATGGACAGAAGGACAGCAAAGGACAGCAGATGTTAGGAAATGCACAGCGAGCGTCGTTCACACTTCTCCTCCTCTCACAGCTTCGATCACCTGTCCATCTGTCCTAATTATTCTGTAATCTTCTGCAAATCTCCTCTCGTGTCCTTTGCCTGAAACGTGAAAAATCTTCTCTTCTCATTTGCTGAATTTTGATTCAACTTTTATTTTGTCTTTAACTTGTCTATGTCCTCTATCCAAATGTGGCTACTTGTAAAATCCTGACACCCATACAACCCTTCAATCCATACATTTCTGCCACCCATACCGTTCTGCTACCTGTTATACATGTATCCCACCCATACAACACTTTAATTCATACAATCCTGACACCCCCCCCATACAATCCTGACACTCATACAACCCTTCAATTTATACTATTCTGACACCCATACAGTAATGCTACCCATCATATTTATGCCACCCATACATAGCTGCCATCTATACAA
>NC_092864.1:4264191-4294204 GCF_032062135.1 Pyxicephalus adspersus | reverse complement strand
TCTCTGCTCTGTCTCTCCCCAGTCTCTGTCTTCCCCCTGTCTCTGTCTCTCCCCTAACTTTGTCTCTCCAGAGTCTCTCTCTCTCTCTCTGCTCTGTCTCTCCCCAGTCTCTGTCTCCCCCTGTCTCTGTCTCTGCTCTGTCTCTCCCCAATCTCTGTCTTTGCTCTGTCTCTCCCCAGTTTCTGTCTCCCCCCTGTCTCTGTCTCCCCCTGTCTCTGCTCTGTATCTCCCCAGTCCCTGTCTTTGCTCTGTCTCTCTCCAGTTTCTGTCTCCCCCCTGTCTCTCTGCTCTGTCTCTCCCCAGTCTCTGTCTCCCTCCTGTCTCTGCTCTGTCTTCCCCCTGTCTCTCTCTCTCCCCTAACTCTGTCTCTCCAGAGTTTCTCTCTCTCTCTCTCTCTCTGCTCTGTCTCTCCCCAGTCTCTGTCTCCCCCCTGTCTCTGTCTCTCCTCAATCTCTGTCTTTGCTCTGTCTCTCTCCAGTTTCTGTCTCCCCCCTGTCTCTCTGCTCTGTCTCTCCCCAGTCTCTGTCTCCCCCCTGTCTCTGCTCTGTCTTCCCCCTGTCTCTGTCTCTCCCCTAACTCTGTCTCTCCAGAGTCTCTCT
This sequence comes from Pyxicephalus adspersus, assembly GCF_032062135.1. Classification (NCBI taxonomy): domain Eukaryota; kingdom Metazoa; phylum Chordata; class Amphibia; order Anura; family Pyxicephalidae; genus Pyxicephalus; species Pyxicephalus adspersus. The sequence goes on along the minus strand of NC_092864.1, from coordinate 4,293,605 downwards.
CTCTCTCTCTGCTCTGTCTCTCCCCAGTCTCTGTCTCCCCCCTGTCTCTGTCTTTGCTCTGTCTCTCCCCAGTCTCTGTCTCTCCCCAGTTTCTGTCTCCCCCCTGTCTCTGTCTCTCCCCAGTCTCTGTCTCTCCCCAGTTTCTGTCTCCCCCCTGTCTCTCCCCTGTCTCTGTCTCTCCCCTGTCTCCCCCCTGTCTCTGTCTCCCATGCTGTCAGTTTGGCTTGGTGCAGTGCATGTATTGCAGAGCTCTGTACACTGGCAGAATGCAGATTTGGTGAAAGGCAAGACAAAGGCCGGGATCATCAGACTCCCCGCCAGCCTCTGCCCGGCCTTCTCCTTGGATGTGATCCGGCATGTGAAGGCCGACTGGCGGCCATTGTCATTTCCTCTGTCTCTCCTCCTGCAAATACAGCAGAACCAAGCAGAGATGGGTGACAAAGGGAGGGTTATGTAGTATGGATCTGCTGAACCTATGATATCGCCAGATCCTATTATCAGGACAGGATAGGGCTGGGATCTATTATATGTCCGGATCCTATTACCATGACCAGGCAGCACCGGAATCTATTATATGTCCGGATCCTATTACCAGGACAGGATCAGACAATACCAGGATCTATTATATGACGCGACCCTATTATCAGAACAGAATTAGACAGGGCTGGAATCTAAAATGGAAATGATAGGATCAGACATGGCTGGGATCTCATAGGGAGATTTGATACAGCAGCCATAAAACTAACAAATGGAGTTCCGAATCTGTATTGGTTTGTTTGTAAGCTGCTTGGGGGAGCCATCAGTGCTCTGATACCTTCATAAAGAGGACCTGTCATCCATATCATGCTATTATATGGGAGATTTCCATACTTAAATGAGTACAGCACACAGATCATGCACATTCCTATACATGCGCCTGCACGGCATGCGCAACTGTTCACTGCTACAGCCAATTGCAGTGCTCATTCAATGAAACTTTGTAAATATTTCCATCAGCTGACAGAAGCTGCTGCAGTTTCGGGGGACCTTACAAATATTTCTATTAACTCCCTGCTAACCTTTAATTAACCCCAATCAGGCTCCTAATTACCTCCTCCCTCCCCTTCTGCCCTTAGCTTTTATTCTAATGCTGACTTTCCAGTATTTTTTTTTTAAATCTCAATCATTTATATGTTAGCTTTAGATTCAATTAGAAAAAAATGTTTGACTCACGAGTGAAAGTTGATTCACATTATTTCTAATTGAAGCCAATATCAATAATGTGAATAGTTTGGATTGAAATTTTAGATACAAATAATTATAACCCCGATGTGTTACTTTAATTGGATGAAGACATAGTCAGGCCTATGGTAGAAATTCTTCTAGTCCGTAAGGAGGTATTAAAGCAGAATAAAACCCGGTTATGCTCATTTGTGCCAATTCCAACAGGGGGCGCCATCATCTTTTTCTATCTTCTCTTATGCATTCTGATCCTGGACCAATTTAATTGGCTGGGCGGGGATGATGCTACACCCATGCAGGTGTGCAGGACTTCATTTAGCTGCAGGGGATGCAGGGTATGCAAGCTTGCAACACATGCGAATCTCAGATATCTTGACAGCTGAAGGGAGCAAATTAACTAAATTGCAGGAAGACATCGCCAGCCCCTTTCTGCAACAAATCCTTTCCCGATCTTATATGTTACTGAAAAGGTTAAAGAAGTTCATACGAGGCTAGGAGTAGACAGGTGGTGCGGTTATGGTTTGGTAACCACTGCCTCACGCCTGGGAATGGTGCCGGCAGTCGGCATGCTACTTGCACCCATGGATGCCTGAAGGGAATAAATGGAGATGTTTGGGCTCCATCCGGTGCTGCCTGCTGTCAAATGTTAATTTACCTATATGGCATTTAGGCGCTACCCGGAAAATGCCAATCCCAGCACCCATCGGAACCTAGCCTAAAGGTTATTGTCAGCAATATAATATTATAAATATACATGGTGATTGGTATTCGATATCTCTCTCTACAGACACTCTATCACTAGTAGAAAAGTGCATGGCTGCCCCGCCTTCTATCCATGGCACCGGCCCCTTGGGGTACTAAGCTGGTCCACTGCTACCCGTCCATAGTTTAGGCACCACATATGTAAGGACTGATGATGGTATTACCCCAGTGGGCACATGTTCCAGATTTGGGCAGGAACAGACAGAACACGTCACATTCTAGGACCTCAGACATAGGGATCCCTCTTAACCAGATCCGGCTCCATCTTTGTTTGGTAGTTACTTATTATTTTCCTTTTTGTGTAGCGGAATATATAAAGTTGATGCATGACATAACTGGGAGGACCGGCTGCTAGTTAATGTAATCCATTAGAGGGGGCTCGTGGGACTAATGAAATATTTACATGTTCTAATGCACTCGCCATGGTGGGAAGAAAACCATCCATCAAAGCAAAGTCAGGACAGGACCAAAAAAAAAAACATGCAGCTCCTTTTCTAATTATAGCTCATCAGAGTGTTTTATTTCCCAAAACAAAAAAAAATCAAACAAGAAATCAAATGATATAAATATATATATAATGATAAAATGATTCCTTTTTCTTTGATGATGTCACAGTTGGGTACCAATGAAAGATCCACCAATAAAAAAAAGGAAGCAACGCTTTAGAGTCTGGGGATGCCAGATACGCGTTGGCCAAATTCCCAACCCATCGTCATTGTCAAAAATTGGTCAGTGATGTGAAAAGATGATGGTCTGATGTTTCTGGGGTGCCAATAGTAATCCAGCTTGGTTTAGATGATTTTTGTGTATACATAGTGATTGATTGTGCAAAATTGCGCATGCAGAACCACCAGTGGGTTGACATGTTCATAATGTCTTCATGACCCTATTTGTAGTCTTTATGATGGCCTTCTGAGCTCTTTGAACAAACATATTGTTGTTGTATATATGGGATCATAGAACTCATTACAAATGGAATGTTCTGGATGGTAAAAGGTGGGGTTCTCCACCCATAGAAGCATAAGAAAGCACTTGACAGGAGCCCTAGGCCTGATTTAATAAAGATCTCAGAGACTGAAGAAGATTGACTATTGTAGGAGAACCTAGGTGATCAAGCAAACATAGAATGAATCTGATCTATTAAGAAATCAATGGTTTTCTGGATCACTCAGGTTCTCCCATGACAGTCTATCTGTTCCAGTCTTGGAGAGCTTTAATAAATCAGGCTGACTGTGTACTAGATTTGTATTGAAAGCTGTTTGGATTATTAGATTGTAATGATTCTGAGATCATTTAGAATTCTTTGAGAGGTGTATTGACCCGAAGCTGACCCCCCTCTAACATTTTTTAAGCTGGTTAACATGGTGGGAATCCCTTTAGTCCAATATCAGTGGGGTTCTTGAACAAATTGTTCTCCTCATTTGTGAGAAGGGAAATCACTTTTTTCTTTGAAAAATGTGTTCCTATGTGTGTTATACTGGTGGTTTCAGTCTCTTCCAATAGAGTAGACGGGCAATAAATTCAGAAAACCCATCTACACGTTTGTCAATACGCCATCAGGGAGGCTCGTGGGGGTCCAAAGTTCTGGTATACTAGTTGCTCCAATCTCTTCCAATGGAGTAGAGAGGCAATGAACCTAGTAAACCCATCTGTTCATTGGCCATTAAGGAGGCTCATGGTGGTTCAAAGCTCCAGTATATCAGTGGCTTCAATATGTTCACATGAGGTAGACCAGGAATGAACCTGGTAAGCCCATTGCCACATCTGTCTGTAGGCCATCAGGAAGACTCATGGTAGTCCAAAGTTCTGGTATACTGGTGGCTTCAAACTCTTCCAATGGAGTAGATGGGTGATAAACTCAGAAAACCAATCCCCACGTTTGTCAATAGGCCATCAGGGGGGCTTGTGGGGTTCCAAAGTTCTGGTATAGAAGTGGCTTTAATCTCTTCCAATGGAGTAGAGAGATAATTAACCTGGTAAACCCATCCACACATTTGTCCATAGGCCATCAGGGAGGTTCATGGTGATCCAAAGTTCTGGTATATCTATGGCTTTAATCTCTTCCCATGGAATCAAGAGATGATCCGTCCATAGGCCATTAGGGAGGCTCATGGTGGTTTAAAGCTCTAGTATATCGGTGGTTCAATCTGTTCACATTAGGGACAATCTCTTCAGATTAGGGACGAACCTGGTAAGCCCATTACCACATCTGTCTGTAGACCATCAGGGAGGCTCATGGTAGTCCAAAGTTCTGGTATACCGGTGGCTTCAATCTCTTCCAATGGAGAAGACTGGTGATGAACCTGCTAAACCCATCCCCACATTTGTCCATAGGCCATCAGGGAGGTCCATGGTGGTTTGAAGTCCTGCTATGCATGTGAGATAATCACATGTGTGAGTGTACAATCTCCTTTGGATCTTCCCCTAGCAATGTAGTGTAAGGGCCAGCCACAATGGATACAGAATGATTGGATAGTCTGTATTGGCCTTCATATCACATCATTTGGTAAAGATATATAGTAGCCCATTGGTGAGTGATATAGGTGCAAGCAATCACAAACATCATCAGTCAAGATACAGAAAAATGCATTTCATATTGTAATGGTCCAAAAAATGCAATCAATCAGAAATGATTAACTGATCAATTAAAAAGCATTGGCAGGCAATTGTTAACTTATTCCTTCAAAAGCCAATGATAAAACTCAGCCCAGGCTAATCTAGGTCCATCAAAAACTTACTAGGTTGAAAAATGTAGGGTCTGAGGTTTATGAGTTTGATTCAACTTGATCATTTTAGTATGATAATTTTGATACGTGTGTGGCCATCTTGATTGTGCAAGGTTAGTCCGGTCAGATTGTGACTTGTATAGTGAGCTTTAGTGCATCAGAAATTGATTCTGCAAAACAGAATCTAATGGTTGATATGCAAAGTGATCGGCATAATGGACAGTATAATGGAAACCTGCATTCTGAATGACCCCCCATTCACCTTTCTGATGGACCTGCCGTGTAATGCATCCTAATGCATGGTACTGCACCTTTTTGCATGCCCTTCTGTGTAGTAGGCAGCCCATTTACAGGAATAGGGCACCACATTGCATATCACAAAGCGGTGGGTGATTGGGTGTCATTAGTGTGAACCTCACCGAAAGGTCAATCGGTTACATTTCCATCTCCTTTAGGTGTGATCACAGCTTGAATCTGACCCAGCAATCATCATAGACAAGGATCATGTGATATAAGCTGCTCTAATTACTATTTTTAATTACGTGAAGAAAAATATATTTTTATCTTTAAATCATTGTGAATTAGTATCTCCACCCTTTGCCCTATTGACTGGCATGGTGTAAATTTTAATGACCGGTCCTTTTAATGACAATGCAGTTGTCACTAATGGTTGCAAATAAATAACATGTTCCCATTGATGGTGCAAAGCACAATAAGGTTTCTTCTGCCTTGCAGGTTTTAGTATGGAGTAAGTGGCGTCTTATTATTAATCTGTACATCTTATTTTTGCAAAGGCGGCCCCGGTAGATCTTCGTCTTGGTCTTAAAGTGTCCCCACGGTGCACCTCAAACTACTGCGCAGCACCTGAAATGTGAAACCTTCACATGTAAAGTGACATTTTGATGCAGCCACTAAGGCGGCAATGACTCAGACTCTCTGGAATTATCGGGGGCCATTGATGCTAAGAATGAGTCGTAGTGAGGGGCTACGCACAGATATTATCGCAGAGCCCCCCGCAGTCACAGCGGACGTCCTCCTTTGTTCCTGGCCCCCTATGGCTCCCTCTGATTACAGCCTCTACAACCTGACTCAGTGTAAATTCTGCAGCATTTTCCACCCGCTCTGGGAAAATGAAAAAAAAAGGCCCCGCACTTTCTCTTTCCGCCGGGTCCAATGTGCAAAGCCATTATTATTACTCTGGACGGCAAACACGAGTAAAAATGTATCAATTTGCTTTTTAATCTCTCTAATTAAATCCCCTCGTTATCTTCTCACCGTTCCCCGTGATCGAACCCACAGCTGCTTAATAATTAAAGGGCCATGCTCATTAAATTCCTTGCATAATTCTTCTTCTGTTTTGCCACAGCCTGCATTAAAGCATTACACTGATTTTGGGTTGACAGGACAATAACTTGATTTTTTTTTTTAATATATTGCAGATTGAAAGGTTTTTTCATTGTGTTAAAAACAGATATACTGCTTTTTGGCATTACTGTTTGCTATTATTTATTATACTTATTATGCAGTCTGCTTCCCAACACCCATTCAAGTCCTACACCAAAGCCTTCAGACCAGGGAGAGCTACCAATGCATCATGGAAACCACACATTTATTATCTTCCGGACGTGTTCAGCTTTGATTGGGTTTACCAACTTGATGGTCTTTTACCGGCCTCTCAGTCAGCCAAAAAGCTTTGTAATCAATGTTATTAACAGGAAATAGATTGTAAGCATGAAAACTTTTTTTCCTAGAAAACCTAACCATTTATGCCCTTTTAGCAATCAGACCTTTGCTGCCATTCTATAGGATGCATCACATGAGAAAATTATGTTAGGCTTCCGCCTTCTATGTTGATAGAACTATCCCTAAATAATAATCAAACTGACTTTTTCTTCCTGGGTTAAAAGAACCACCCCTGACTTTACCTAAAATAACTTCGGCCTTCTGACTTGACAAGACAGTCTCCAGCGATGTCTTACACAATGGCTTCTGCCCTTTGGGTCGATAGAACCATCCATACACATTAACCAAACTGACTTTTCTCTCATGGGTTAAAAGAACCACCCGACTTCAACCAAAATAGCTTCGGCCTTCTGAGTTGATAAAACAGCCCCCAGATGTCATCCAAACTGGGTTCTGCCTCCTGGGTTGATGGAACCATCCTTAGATATTAACCAAACTGACTTTTTCCTTTTGAGATAAGAGAGCCATCCCTGACATCAACCAAAATAACGTTCGCCCTTTGAGTACTTCCAAAAAAGGTTTGGCTTTCTGAGTTGAAAGGACAGCCCCCAGATGTCTTCCATACCAGGTTCTGCCTTTTGGGTTGATAGAACCATCCCTAGAAGTTACCAAACTGACTTTAACCTCTTGGGTTAAAAGAACTGACTTTAACCTCTTGGGTTAAAAGAACCCGACCTCAATCAAAAAAGCTTCAGCCTTCTGAGTTCTTTCAAAATGGCTTCTGCTTTATGGGTTGATGTCTTCAGATGACAACCAAAAAAGGCCTCCACCTTCAGAGTTGGTGGAACCATTCCCCAAAGTCAATTAAAATAGTTTCTTCCTGGTGGGTTGATAAAAACATCTGCAGACATCAGTCAAAGCAGCTTTGGCTTCCTGAGGTCATAGAACAGTACAATTGGTTCTTGTGGATTATTATTAATGTCTCCAGCTGTCAGGCATGATAGCTTCTATCTCCTGAGTTGGTAGGGCAGTCCCTGAATGTTTTCTAAAATGGATTCCTGGATTGATAGAACCATCCCCCGTACATTAACCAAACTGACTTGCACCTCCTGGGTTAAAAGAACTACCTCTGACTTCAACCAAAATATCTCCAGCCTTCTTGGTAGGGCAGTCCCCAGATGTCTTGAAGTGGTAGGGCAGTCCCCAGATGTCTTCCAAAATGGCTTCTGCATCTTCAGTTGATAGAACCATGCCTAGATGTTAACCAAACTGACTTTTGGGTTAAAATAACCACCCTGGACTTTAACCAAAATAGCTTTGGCCTTCTGAATGGCTGCTTCCTCCTGGGTTGATGGTAACATTCCTAAATGTCTTTGAATAAGACATCCAGAGTTGGTGGAATTACTCCCAACCAACTCTCAAGTTCCAACCTCCAAAGTTGGTGTAATTATTCCCAAATGTCAACCAAATTAGTTTCTTCCTGGTGGGTTGATAAAAACATCTGCTGACATCACCGAAAGCAGTTTTGGCTTCCTTAGACAACATAACTCCTATCTCCTCAATTGGTAGAAGAGTACAAAATGTTAACCAAATAGATTCTGCTTCTCGGGAAGATGGAAACATCTCTAGATGTCGACCAAGATGGGTTCCACCTTCAGAGTTGGTAAAACTATTCCCAAAAGTCAATCAAAGTGACCTTTTCCACACAATTAAAAACAGTTACTAGACATCGGTTCAAGTGTCACCTAGAATAGTCTGTGGGTTGAAAGGAGTGTTCCCAAGTGTGAAACAAAATGTCTGCCACCTTCTGAGTTGATAAAAGGTTCAAAATTACCTCTTTCACTTGACGACAGCCAAAATAAGTTGATAGAAATATCCCCAGGTTTCAACTCAATGGCTTCCATTACCTGGTAAATAGAGCTCCTGCCAGATATCAACTAAAATGGCTTTAGGTTTCTAGGTTTATAGAACCCATGTCAACCAAAACCTTGATACCTTCCCTCAAACTCTAATAGCCTCCTGTGTTCTGGGTATTTTGCTTTTTGGTGCCTGTGGATCATTATTTCCATGTGTAATGGTGTTAGGCCGCCATCTTGTTGTGGTGACGTTTGTGTTTGTGACCTTCCTCGTTGGTTTTGCTTGTCAACAAAGCCTGCGAGGTGTTGAGGCAATGATAAAGCCATCTCACACTGTGACAGGGACTGTCTGGGTGGCGATCGGTGGCTGTCTCGCTGTCTCTTATTGGAGGGGGTTTGTGTTTCAGACTGCCGCTCTGACCTTGTCCGTCTGGCGGAGGTCTCCCTCCTGTGATGGCTCAGCAAGATGACTAAATATACCCTCGCTCTTATTAACACTTCAAGGTGTAACTCCACCTCTGAGACAAGCTTTTCAGGACTAGCGCAGTTTAATTTTGAAATATATGTTCTTATTTTTGCCCTGATTTCTCACAGCCTGAGAGCTTTTCCCGTTATCTTATAGTGTGCAAACACACATATACAGCCAATTAAATCACTATTGTAGAGGCGGCATGCTTGTTCTAGGTCAGTAAAATGCTGAAGCAAGGACAAGGATATTAGAAAAGCCTTCACTTAAGGTCACTTTTTGCTTTTGAGGCCTTATAAGCCTTTGCAGTTATAAGGAGGACCTGTCATCCAAACTGGCTGCTCGGGAGCTCCTTCTTGTTATCCAAAGCCCCGACAGACAAGGTCAAGTGGCCTGTGGCTAACAGCTTTATTGTGGATGTTTTATCTTATGGGGTCTAAGGCTTTTTATTCGATATACACCCATATTTTAATATTATATTATTATATCATTTATTAAGTACACCTATTCATCTGCTCATTGATGCAAAAAACTCATGGACCAATCACATGGCGGCAATGCATTTCGTAGTGTAGACATTGTGAAGACAACCTACTGAAGTTCAAACAAATCATCAGAATAGGAAAAAAGGTGATTTAGGTGACTTTGAACGTGACATGGTTGTTGGTTCCAGGTGGGCTGGTGTGAGCATTTCACAAACTGCTGATATGCTGGGATTTTCACCCATAACCATCTTTGAGGTTTACAGAATATGGTCTAAAGAAGAAAAAATACCCAACGAGGGGCAGTTCTGGGTGAAAATGCCTTGTTGATGCCTGAGGTCAGAGGAGAATAACTAGATTGGTTCCAGCGGATAGGAAAGCGAAACTACCCTCTTGTTACCCCGGAAGAGGGGATATGAGTGCACATCATGTCCAACCTTGGAGTAGAAGCACTACAGCAGCAGAAAGCCATATTGGGTTTCTTGTCAGCCAAGAACAGGTACCTGGCTCACCAAAATTGGACAAAAAAAAATTGGAAAAACATTTCCTAGTCTGATGAGTTTCAATTTCTGCTGTAACATCCGGATAGTGGTGTCAATGACATGAAACCATGGGTCCATCCTGCCTTGTTTGAGTGGTTCAGTCTGGTGTTGGTGTAATGGAGTGGTGGTATTTTCTTGCCACTGTTTGGGCCCCTTAGTACCAACTGACCATGGTAAAATTCCCACAGCCCACCGTAGTGTTGTTGCTGGCCATGTCTATCACCTTTATGGCCGCAGTGCCCCCATCTTCTGATGGCTAATTCTAGCAGGAAGTAGCCACAGATTATCTCAGACTGGTTTCTTGAACATGACAATGTGGTCACTGGACACAAATGGCCTCCACATTCACCAGATGTCCATCCAATAGAGCACCTTTGGGATGTGGCGGACGGGAGATTCCCATCATGGATGTCCACCTGACAAATCTGCCATATCACATCAACATTGAGCAAAATCCCTGAGAAATGTTTCCAGCTCCATGTTGGATCTGTGCCACAAAAAATGGTGGCAAATGGGGGTCCAACCCGATACGGTCAAGTGTGCCTAATAATGTGGCCAGTGTGTGTACCCTGTCTAGTAGACTTTCAGAAATGCACAACCAATGTGCAGCATTATTAAGGAGAAGGCAGAGAAAATTTGGCTACCCCATGTACATTAGTAATTACAAATAAAATCTTAATGCTCAGTGACAAGATGACGTACACATAGATATCCAGCAGTAATGAAAATGACTGCAGTTCCCCCTTGAGCTCCGATGTGTTAAAACTGTGCCTAAAGGACATGAGCCAAATTCATCAAGCTGCACTAACTTTCAAGGCATTCTTAAATAGCATATAGTAATGTAGGTTGAGAGGTTACTTTAGCATGCCTTCAGCGTACTTTGACTGCCAAGGACACATACCTGCACATCATGGCTGACCCTCTACTAGATAGCTAATGTGGTTCTCGTCATGGCAGCCAAAGGGTTAAAAAATCAACGCAATTGCATTCATAACCTAAATTTCGTTGCAGACTGATCGCTTTTTAATAGAACTGATCTAATTAAAAATTAAATCTCTGCCATTAATCATTGAGAGTTCTGTGCTGGTCAGACCTGTGTGCTATGGGGCATTATATTTTTGGAAATGCTGCCTAGCATAGTTTTGGCACCGCAGGCCAGCTTGGATGAATAGCAGTGCAGCCACTTGCCGGAAGTACCAGAATCTGTGTAAATAATTGCCATCCCTACCCAGAGCGAGGCGTGATGCTAGTAGCCAATCAGGTTCTGCTGCATGCACATGTGGCGGCAGGAAATATACTTACAGGAGACCACAGAGTAATGGCTCCATCTATACCCAATTGGCATGCAGGGATTATGGCTGGTGTATGGATCCCATAAGTAGAGTTGTCAGTCCTTTGGCATATATTTATCCCTATTAATGGAGATAGGTGTCAGGTACCAATCAGTTCTCAGTATTGGGATAAATCTGAAGTCCATGCACAAGAATTCCTGAGGTCTCATTACCGTTACCAGAAGATCTGATCCGCAATAATCTGTTTTGTGTTCAGCACCAGCCTATTCGTCACCCTCACATCGGGAGCAGATGTGGAATTGTAGGCGAGTAATTTTCTAATTCCTGACACCTGCCACCGACTTTGATGTCCACCATGGGATGGTGCCGTGCCCATGTAAAGCACCTGCATTATTTAGGGGATTATGACCACTAAGGAATATTCGCATGGCAGAAAAAAAGGAAATTAAAATTTGTTTTAAAGGGAAACTTGCACACAGTGAAGTCCCTGCCTGAGCACCAGCTTTTGGATGTGCAGCTTAACTGACACGGTCTCTAAAAAATTTAGATGTTAATCAATTCTCCAAAACATCTAACTTGTGGTCTCCTATGACCAGTAAAGTAGTAATAAAAACATTGAGTTTTAACAAAATAAGTGCATTGTTCATCATTCACAAACAATAACTATAGAAGCATTACAGTTGTTACAGATTTTGAAGCATCCAATGTAACTCTGTTCCTGAGACTACCTCACTTTTTTTCTTTTTTCATTTTTTAACTTATTAAAACAATAAAGGGAGAGGAGGGGAGGGAAATAGAAAACACATTACCAAAAAACAAAAACAAAAAAAAAATGCAACATGTCTAAAGAAAAAATGCATATTAGATGACATTTAGCATATAACCTATAAGAACCAAGATATACATTCAGATACCAAGTGGCTACTTCGAGACATAGAAATCATTTGTCACTCTAGCTAAGCAGGAAACCTATATAGTTGCCATATTACATGTCAATACAATTCATGTTCTTGATGCACACATTGACTCGGGGTCCACCATTTATGGTGGTCCATCGTTTTTGTCCCCTTGCATGGCAATCATGGAACTATGCAAGATAAAAATTTGGATGGGAGTGGTGCTGGATTTGAGGAACCTCTGAATTTTTTGGGAATAGTCTCAAATGTGCCAGTAGGCTTCTCCTTGACCAGCCTTTGTAAACCATTTACTATGAGAGAAGTCTTCAAATACCCTTTAGGTTTACATCGACTCCCTTTTTACAGCTCACAAATATATTAACATGGTGGTCAGTGTTCCCCCCAGATAGCTAAAAAGAACTCATTGGTGTCACCTAGTGGCAAACATAGCCTCAGGAACTCTGGGCAACCTCTGAAGGGACCCCGTTGAGAAACATTGTCCTAGACCAAGGTTGTTTTCAGCCTTACCACAATCTCGAGAACAACTTAAAATGTAGAAGGAAGTGGAGATTCAAAAACAACCGTACTCATGAAAACCTGAAATCCGACACGTTTCAAGGGTTACATCTCCCTTCTTCAGGGCTAATCTGAGCAAATAGCAAGTAGACGATACTCATATAAGTATGACAGATGCAAGAAATTCATGTATATATTATTAGTATGTATGATTGCTTTTGACAAAAGTCAGTTTGTAAAATGGAACCGATAATAGGTAAAAGGTAAATCAAAACAATCCACTTCTACACTTCACATGACCACACAATGTTTTGCCATATCTCTAAGAACAGGGGATTGTAGGGAACTTCAGGCGGAGCCATGATGGCCCAGCAGCTTTATCCTCATTCAGGATGGTCAGGGTTTTCACTATTCTCTCTTTAGTGGGATCTGTACTATATGGTCTATATTGGTGTCATCAATGGCACCGTTATATAGAAAATCGTGTGCTGCTAGGCTGCATGTGTGTGGGGATGAATGAGAGTGGGGGTCCATTGCCAGTTGTGTCGGCTTTAATTTTGTCCATATTCAGATATATAGATGATGGTGTGCTGATGCCATATGTGTGTGTAGGGATTATTATGAGCGGAGAGGGTCCATCACCAGTTGTGTCTGCTCCAACTTGAACCAGGATTTGTTTGCCTTCAGCTAATCCAGCTAATCAACTAACTATGTCCATAGGGTTTTATAACTGGGATGTTTTTTTCCCTAGTGGTTGAACTTGATGACCTTTTTGCCACCTGACTATGTAACTATGTAATTTTCTCCATATTCAATGGCACAGATAAATAGATAACAATGTGCAGCTGTTAATGAGGGTATGTAGGACTTAGTGACAATGGAGGGTCCATCACCAGTTACATTTGCTCTAAGTCTCTTTATTTTCCCTTACAGGCTAAAGACAGCGATGACGATGAGGAGATTGTACACGTGGATCGAGATCATTTTATGGATGAATTCTTTGAACAGGTAATTTCCCTAAAACTACTGAATATTTAAAGACTGGGTAAAACCAAAATTAATTTTTCAGTTCTGTTGAGTTGGCAGCAACCTGAATGTCGGATTCCCGCTGTCTTATTCTTACTGTAGCCAGGAGTGTAAAAGTTTCTGCATAATGTTTTGACCGATGTCTTTATTTTTGGGCAGTGCAGAGAATAGTTGAAACCCCACAATATACAGTTTTGTTTTGGTAGCTGCAGTGTGCACGGTTAGTAAACTCTCCCAAATTATGTAAACATTATCATCGTTAGATTTCTGGTAGTCTCTCCTACAACTCAACGTGCCAGATTACCCGCAGGGATGGTAAAACCACCACCAGAAGGATTCAAATTCCTTCAATGGATGTATCACCTCAGTTACAAGAAGCTCCGAAAATGATTAAGGGGTCCGAAATATGATGCCGCCCACAAAATCTATGTTCCTAGCAATTTCCTCTAACTTTCAGTCCCCTCCAGGGCAGTAAAGCTCCTACCGTGGGGTTATGAGGAAAAGATAAAAACCAATGGAAAAAATATTGTCTATTATTTTAAAGCATTGAAAGGTTTGTTTGGGTGAAATGTGTAGGGAGGTGGTCACTGAACCTGTGACATCGGGTGCCATAGCAGAGAAGGAGCCACCCTCACGTTGGTCGTGAGTGGGAAAAGGACATTTCTACTTTTTGGTCAGCGGGAGAAGGCTTACTTACATTGGTGGTCAGTGGGAGTACCGCCACCCTTACATTCGTAGTTAGCAGGAGAGGGGTCCCTTAACATTTGTGGTTTGTGAAAGAAGGGCTCCCCTACATTGGTGGGGAATCAAAGTACAATACTGACCAGGATGATGGTCTCCCACTGACCCGGTTGATGGTCAGAGGGAGAAGAACCTCTAACATTGAAAGGCAGTGGGAGCCACTCTTGCAATGGTGGTCAGTCGGAGAAGAGCCACCCTTATACTGGTAGTCAGTAGGAGAATGGCCCCCTTACATTGGTGGTTAGCAAGAGAAGAACTTCCTAACAATGACAATCAGTAAGAAAAGAACAAAGAAAAGGACACTTGTATGTTGGTCGGAGAAGAGCCCCATATGTTGGAGTAGAGTAGGAGAAGGGCCACCCTTAAAATGACAGTCAGTAGGTGAAAGACCACCTAAGACTTCTGGGCATTGGGAATGCTATTTGTGGTAAATAGATCAGTAGTCACTTATTGGTAAAAGTTGTTCTTTTTCTCACTGAACCCCTAGCAACCTCTGAAGGAACCATTGCTAAAAACGCTGATGTGGACTGTGAATTGACTTTTTTGGTCATAATTAGTAATATAACATTACATTTGAGGGATGTAGCACTCATCAGGAAAGGGTAAAAAAAACATTTAGGTTGAATTTATGCTTCCGGATATGGGGGCACCCCAAAAGCAGATAAAAAATTAAAGAAAATCCTCACAAAAGAAGCTAAAGGTTCATCCTCTTCCCTACGTTATACTCACATAATGTTTATTCTCTGTAGATCCGGTTCCTTTCCTTCTCATCATGACAATGCCGATATTGAGCTTTCCCTGCTGTAGGCCATGCTTTCTCCCCCTCTGAATCCACCTTATTAGTGTCCCCATAATTTATTAACCTCTAATTCCGACATCAGTCATGGCGTCTCCTCCATCTTCGGCTTCTTTCGGAGGATCTATCTGCCTGGCTGGCACCTCTGTAAAATTTCTGTGCTCGAGGTATCGCGGAAGTCACCTGTCACTGCCGCGCTCATGACAAATTAAACTAATTACAGCTAAGGAGTGTAAATAAAGAGGTTTAATTCCCTCAACACATTTCCATTAATATTAACGTCCCTCAGCCAGCGGTCCGTGAATCGACTCCCGCAACGAAAGGTAAAGACTGTGCTTCTCTGTCTACAGGTGGAAGAGATCCGAGGATGTATAGAAAAGCTGTCAGAAGATGTGGAGCAGGTGAAGAAACAGCACAGAGCCATTCTGGCCGCGCCCAATCCTGATGAGAGTAAGTGCCAATGGAATTGGGTCCTTGGCTTTGGCTAAATGGTCAATGGGTATAGCGGGAGGGGTGAAGCAGGGCAGGTTGGACATGTCGGAGGTTGACCATTTCAAGATGGTCGCTCACTTTCTTCTAGTCTGCTGAAAATGGCAAATGAGCAGTGAGTGTGGTGGTAAAGATGGAATGAGACGTTGGTTGGAGATGTTGCAAGTTGAGTATTTCATAATGGCGCCCTCTTGCTTCTTGGTTGCTGAAGATCCATGGTGGTTAGCAGGGGAGGAGCCACTTACCACTGATGAATGGTAGGAGAAGGGTCACTCTTACTTTGGTGGTCAGTTGGTGAAGGACAAGCCTTACATTAGTAGTCAGTGGGAGAAGAGTCCCTTTACATTGGTGGCTAGCAAGATAAGGGGCCACCTAATATTGATGATTAGTGGGAGAAGGGCCCCTTATTGGGGGGGTTTGAGAGGACATTTTTACATTGGTGGCCAGTCAGGGAAAAGCCTCCCTTACATTGGTGGTCAGTGGGAGAAGGGTTACCTTACATTGGTGGTTAGTGGGGTCCTCTACCATTTGTGGTTGGTGGAATAAGAGCTCCGCTACATGTAGGGAAGTGAGAGAAGGACATTGGTGGTGAGTCAGACAAGAGCCACCCTTACATTGGTGGTCAGTGAGAGGAAACTCATACATTGGTGGTCAATGGGAATAGGTTTAGTGGGTTAGTGGGAGAAGGGTCCCCTTACCATTTGTGGTTGTTGGAAGAAGAGCTCCGCTACATGGAGGGAAGTGAGAGAAGGACATTGGTGGTCAGTCAGAGAAGAGCCACCCTTACATTTGTGGTCAGTTAGAGGAAACTCTTACATTGGTGGTCAGTGGGAATAGTTTTACTGGGTTAGTGGGAGAAGTGTCCCCTTAACATTTGTGGTTGGTGGAAGAAGAGCTCCGCTACATGGAGAGAAGTGAAAGAAGGACATTGGTGGTCAGTCAGAGAAGAGCCACCCTTACATTGGTGGTCAGTCAGAGGAAACTCTTACATTGGTGGTCAATGGGAATAGGTTTAGTGGGTTAGTGGGAGAAGGGCCCCTTAACATTTGTGGTCGGTGGAAGAAGGGCTCCCCTACATTGGTGGGGCGTGAGAGGAAGACACTTTTGCATTGGTGGTCAGAGAAGAACCACCCTTACAAAAGTAGGAGAATGGCCTCCTTACATTGGTGGTTAGCATTGGTGGTTAGCAGAAGGGCTTCTAAACATTGGTGGTCAGTAGGGGAAAGCCCCTGACATTGGGAGGAGAGTAGGGGAAGAGCCATCCTTGCTTCTTGACTGCTAAAGATCCATGGTGCAAACATGACGTCAACCATTACCAGATGGCATTTAGTTCTCCACCACGTTTTGGGCTCCCAAGGGCCCCTCCTTTAGGGCTCGATACAGATGGACAGTATAAAAAAATAACCTGGAAGACATATTGGAGTGTAGAACTATTCCAATTGCTGAAGTAACATGATCCAGTGGCAAGATTTAGAGACTGGGGTCCCATCTACTTTACCAAGGATGATGAACTAACTAGGGCTTAGTGGATCCTTTTTGTGGGGCCCATTGGATTGTTTTCACTTTTCAATAAAATGGCCCTAAGTGTTTTCTCCCCATGTGTTTTTCACACAGAAACTAAACAGGAGCTGGAGGATCTCACAGCCGACATCAAGAAAACGGCCAACAAAGTCCGCTCCAAGTTGAAAGGTCGGTCCAATTGTATCATCACTTTGTCCTAGTTATGGAGAGCATACCCACAATGCATTGCTCAGTGTCTCTGCACCAAGGGGAGGGGGAAAATTTGGAGTCTGGCTTTTATGTGATTCTAAAATGGAACCATTGCAAATGATTATGGTGGGTTGTTATTTATTTTGAAATCCTGAGCCCAGAAATGAACACAACACACACTATCTATATATTATTCATACCATTGCACCATTACACATATCGGTGTTGCTAAAAATGTACAAAAAATGCAAGGAGCTGAATTCCAGCACTAAAATAACTGAGACTAAAAATATTGCACCTTTCCAAGGATATTCATACTATTCTCCTATATCTGAATGATAATCAGGGATTTAGCCAAACGGATTAACACCGAGCCATTTCCCTCCCCTTCCCTGCGGGATAAGTGTCATTCCTATTTGTTGGCAAGAAAGCTCCATCCCTGCACCTATCTGTGCAGCATCTCCTGTAAGCTGTGCGCTCAGTCTGCAGAGGCTGCCAAATGACTGCAATGTGATATGGTGCAGGAGCGCCACCCCCTGCCACATTGCAGTACTGCTGCCTGCTCCAAAAGCAATTTTTATCATTTTGACTTCTTACAACATTGTACAAGCATCTAATTTTTTTTGTTTTTTGTTTTATGGTCTATAGAAATATAAGCATGTCATATTCTCAATACAATATTGACTGCATAAACTTCCACCTAGACTGGCTCAGCCGAATTCTTTTTTTAAATTAGAGATTGTAAGCTCCTTTTGGCAGAGATTGGCATTAAATCATTTTTTGTAAGCAGTGCAGAGATATGTCAGCTGGCTATCAGCTATATATATATATATATATATATATATTAAAGATGTAGATAAACTCCAGACCCCAGATGTCCACCCCCCCAGGACAGTTGATTCTGAGATTGATTAATGTTGAATGCTAAACTAAGGGGGAACCAGTCGCCTAAAGTCCATTTTTGAAGTCACACGCTGCTTCGACCAAATTTTCTATCCCCTGGTTTACTATAGGAAGATGAAGGTTGTATATTGCCCCCGGGACCTCCACCAGGCTTTGGGCTCCTGCCTAGGTTGCCTTATGAATAATCCAAGTTTGGACTGATTTAAGGGGTAGAACATGTTCACTTTTGAAATAATTTTGCAGAGGTATTTTCCTTATAATTTAGTGGATTTTTCCAGCCTCACTAAAACATAGGATTGAGTATTCTTTGCAAAGGAAAAGATTAAAGCCCATTACTAAACATTGTAAGAATGTTGCTGACCTAAGCACTTACCTTGATGCCAGTTTCCTTTTTATTATCTCTCATCTATTTATTTTTCAAAACTTTCAAAAGTTCTTTTTATTCCTGAATGTGGGTGGCTACATTAGCATGCAGGAGGCCCAATGTTGCCAGTTCTCTATCTCGTACCTACCAACCTACAGTCCCAACATATACAGGTATATGGCTGCTCCTATTCTTCGTCCATTTAGGTAGTGAGTGGCAGTAGCTCTGGGTGATTGGGCATGTAGTCCCGAGCATTCAGTCCTTTTTGACTCTTTTGATGCCATTTCTGTCCCCTTTGATGCCATGTAATGTATGTGTTTCCCTACCAGAAGCTGGAGCAGTATGTAGGAAAAAAAATTTGAATTTTGCAGAAAAATGATACCAAACCAAGTGCTGAGGGACCTGGATTCCAGATAACATTTAAAAGCCTACATTAGATGTAATATTATCATTATTATTAATAATGTTAAACTGTATTTATATAGCTCCAATATATTTTGCAGCGCTGTACAATAAATAGGGGTTGCAAATGACACAACAGATGCAAACCATGACACAGAAGGAGGGAGGATCTTGCTCAAAAGAGCTTACAATCTATGAGGTGGGGATCTATAGTAAATTTAGCTAAATTCTACTCTCACTTTAATTATAAGCATTCTCTATTCCTTTAGTAAATCAGAGTCAATGTCTGACTTTTACTTTGGTCCTCAATAAAGTTGATGAGCCCTTTTAATGAGCATCTATTCCCTTTTTTATAGCAATTGAGCAAAGCATTGAGCAGGAAGAGGGTCTTAACCGTTCCTCAGCTGACCTGCGCATCCGGAAAACACAGGTAACCAATGAGAATCCTGATCATACCACTGCGTATTTGGTGTTGGTCTGTCTTTCCTTGGATCCCTTATTTTCCATTTCTCTTTCAGCACTCTACGCTGTCCCGTAAGTTTGTGGAGGTGATGACAGAGTACAATGCAACGCAGTCAAAATACAGAGACCGCTGCAAGGACCGCATCCAGAGACAGCTGGAAATCAGTATGTATGATCATTAGTGCTGGGGTGTAGGGGGAGAAAGGTTCCTAGAGAAACAGAGGATGGTTTCAAACAAAGGCCTGTTATAGTTTGAGTTGGGGTGGTCCTAATATTGGTGATGTAGCACAGTTTGGGAGAAGAGTTTGGTGGATTGTGTAGGAGCTTAAAAGTGGAGATGACCAGACCTAGACGTCAAAGTGTGACCTTGACCACACCAGGGTTATGCTTCTTGTATTGACATGAACATCAAAGACATTTGTAACTCAACCCCTAAAAAAATTATCCTATTCCTGCATATATTCTTATGGTTTGACCTTGTCTAGCTTGCTGAAGGCTTCTTATAGACATCTTGAAGGACATCTACTTCTGAGAGTCTTAATAAATCTCATTAATTAATTCTCAGCCCCCATTAATATCTAAGGCAACATTGTTGTGTTGTACCAGACCTCTGCTGGGTGCTCCATTGGCACATAAACTAGTATCAAGTATTACTACTTGGCATTTTTGCCTCTTCACCAATGGTTTTAAAGTACCAAGACGGCTGGGCTTTGCCATGTGGACATCTAGGGGACTTTTAGGAAGTTATGGGCAGATATTTAGTCTTTACTCTTTAGTTTGTGAGAAATAAATACCTGCCTATGGATGTGTAGAATCCTTGTGACACCTATTTCTCTTTGACAGCTGGCAGAACTACAACCAATGAAGAGCTGGAAGACATGCTGGAGAGCGGGAAGCTGGCCATATTCACAGATGACGTGTGTAATGGGACTGGTGAGGGGGATGTGGGGAGGTTGTGTGTGGCTTACCAAGATTTGCCTTAGATAGCTATCCATCAATAAATGCCGAGAATAGAAGAATCAATACATTACAATACACAAGGCCTTATTGATCAAGATGTTTCCAAAGGGATTGGTTAAGTTATCCAAAGCATTCCAAAAATGGAATTGGCTGGTTGTTAGCGTTGGAAACACTTTGGTCCATTAGATAACTGGCTGGCAGCTTGATAGACACTTGATGGACACGCTGCGTGCTAATGAATAGATCAACTCTTTGTAATGAAGAGCTCAGCTGGTATCTTACGGATGTAATAGGTGTCCAGGTGCAAGTTGTACAACAAGACTTCCACTACTGATGCCTTTGTCAGACCCTGATAATACCCAGGACAGTTACTGGGACATTCTCCATTATTTTGTTACATGGTTACATAGTTAGTCAAGTTAATAAAAAACACAAGATCGTCAAATTCAACCACTAGGGAAATAAACATATACTAGATATTAAACCCTATAAGACATAGTTGATCCAGAGGAAGGCAAAAAAACCCCAGGTACAAATTGCTCCAACAAGGGAAAAATTCCTTCCTGATTCCATGAGGCAATCGGATGTTCCCTGGATCAGCAGTCTCTGTTATCTTTACTTTAAAGCCTTAATCCCCAGTTATATTCTGTGCTTCTAGAAATCTTCCAGCTTTTTCTGAAAGCAATCTATAGTAGTTGCTGAAACTACTTCCTGAGGGAGCCGATTCCACATTTTCACAGACCTTACAGTGAAGAATCCCTTCCTTACCCGGAGTTTAAACTTTTTTTTCCTCCAGACACAAGGAGTGCCCCTTGTGCTTTGTCATGACCTTAAAGTGAATTAATTTTAATAAATTTTGAGTTCTTTATGTGGATCATTTATATATTTATACAGGGTGATCATATACCTCAAGGGAGAATAGATTCAGTTCAGCTAATCTCTCCTCATAGCTGAGCTCCTCCATTCCTTTTATTAGATTAGTTGCCCTTTGCACTCCTTCCAGTTCCATTGTTGGCCACATAAATCTCTGTTCTCAACATTGATATACCTCAATCTGAGTTCTTTTAAAAAAACAATCAGTATTTTGGTAATCCTATTCGGTAATCTCAGAGTCAAATATCAATGTCATCAAGGTATCTGGAAAAAAAATGTGTAATAAAATTACCATTTTAATTTAGTGCTAATGAGAACTTACAAACACAAGCAATGAATGAATGAAGTTTAATTAGCTTAGAGTGGTAATGAAAGTTGATTACAGAAGATGAGGTTCATTACAGAAGAAGATGATAGACATAATGTAGGGTTTGTTACCAAATTATCAGTTTCGTCATCGGTCCAGGTTAAATCAGAATGTCTCACGATTCCCGGTACGCAATGCTCAGTGATCCCTGAATCAGTGCTCAGAGTGTACGGCTTATTTGTCTATCGGGAAGAATATTGGTTCTTCTATATGGAACTATCAAGCTGTCAATGTTGTGCTATTATCATTGGCTGATTTGGTATTTCTAATGAAGTAAAACTGATGAACCAACAACCTATAGAATAGAGAATATTCATTCTTAATTTAGGTGATTTGTATTTGTTTTAAGTATCTGCTTAGTAATTTATAGCAGTCTGTGAATTACATTTGCTTCTAAGTTTCAATATTTTACCATACAGTTGGGTTATAGATTTGGGTTATGTTTTAATTGGCTCCAGTGCTGTTGTAATGCTAAAGTTTAGACCTTTCCATGGCACGTGTTCATATTTACCTATATATACCTAGGTAGCCACTTTTATGTCAATGTGAATATCTCACAATATGGGCAACTAACCTATCTACTCCAATTGTAGATCAAGATGGACTCCCAGATGACCAAACAAGCTCTTAACGAGATTGAGACGCGACACAATGAGATCATAAAGCTGGAAAACAGCATCCGAGAGCTGCATGACATGTTTGTAGACATGGCTATGCTTGTGGAGAGTCAGGTGAGGGCCACAAGGAGGTGACATTGGAGACCTGGTTAAGGCAACATGGTGGCTTCTTTGACTAATCTTCCACTTTCCTTCCTGTGCAGGGTGAGATGATAGACCGTATTGAATACAACGTGGAGCACTCCGTGGACTATGTGGAGCGAGCAGTGTCTGATACCAAGAAAGCTGTGAAATATCAGAGCAAAGCAAGGAGGGTAAGTGGATTTATGACTGACACAAGAAGCTCACACTCCTTTATTTAAAGAAGACTTTAGTCATTTTTGGAAATCTGAACATAAACCTACATAAAATAAAAACTCAGATTTGGTTGCCCTGATCCATAACATTTTGGGTTATCTTCCACAATTTAGGATCAGCTCTGGTTGATCCATACATTGATTATAAACCCCTTCCATATCATTTATTATCACTGAAAGGTCTTCTCTCTTCCACTGAACTTTCCCAGTTGGACAAGTTGGGTTTTGGTAGATATTGGAGCCACCCAATAATAGGAGACGGAAGGACATTTTCCTAAATGCTCTTGATTTTTGGGTCTGAACATTCCTCATAGTCTTTAGGTTAAGTCCTCCATTGGACATTAGATATGATTATATTTTACATGGCAAACATGTTTCTTAGCTTTTGAAGTGACCAAAATTGGTCAGTAATATCCAGATTTCCATTGTGAAATTAACTGATGGGCGTCTAGTGAGTTCATCAGAGAAACCAGTTTAAATATTATGTTTAGGCCGACACACATGGCTGATGCCAGGTTAGATATAGGTAGCCACTCAAATCCTTATCCCTGTTGAACATTTATGCCTGAACTATATTGATATAACACTTCTGATAATTTCTTATTTTTTTTCTCTTTCATTTCTTTCCAATTCATTCTGTCCTTCTTTTTTTCCTCCATTTTCCCTTCTTCTTCTGGTCTCATCCTTCATCTTTCCCTCTCCCTGGCTTTTCCAATTTCATCCTACCCATTCCATCACGTCTACCCTCATTATTCCTCTTCCATCTCCCTCCCTGGTCCTTTCTATATCGTCTATTCTTCTTGCTGTCTCACTCATTGGGCCCCTAATTCTTCTCTTTGGTCTTGATCTCATCCTTTCTCCTCCTTTGTCTCTCTCACCATTCTTCGGTCTCTCTTCCTGACTCTTCCAATCTCATCTCTCTCCCTCTGTCTGGTCCATCCAATCTAACCTTTCCTCTCTCCGGCCTTCTATTTCTTCATCTCTATCTCATCCTGCCCCACTTTCTTTATCTGACTTCTCCTATTTTATCCTTCCTATATTTCCTCTCTCTCATTTTTCTAATATTATCCTTCCTTTCTCCAACCTTTCCTATCTCATCTGTTCCCATCTTCTCTCTTTCCCTACCTGTCTCATCTTTCTTCTTTTCCCTCTCTCTTCCCACCCTTATCTCATCCTTTCTCCACTTCCTCTTGCTTTTTCTTCCCTGTCCCATCTCATTCTTTTCCTTTCTTTGATGTCCTTCCTGTTTTTTGGTTGTTTCCCCTTCCATCTTCATTCTTTATTTCTTCCGATTCCTACCATGACTCTTCGTCCTCCTCCAACTTTCTTGGCTTCTCTTCCTCCATTGCTTCCAATTTCTCCCTTTCTTCCTGTGTCTCCCTTCCTCCTTTTCCTTTCTCCTGCACTTCCTGTGACTCGAACCTTTGTTTACCTCTCTCTGCCCTTTCTTATGTTGCCCTTACCCCCACTGTCACTGTCCTCTGCCCCTTCCTGCCCAACCATTGTTTTCTCTTCTTGCTTCCGATGGCGGTTGGGTATGTAGAAGAAAATTATGATTATTATCTGTTGTGTTGTGTTGGGTGTTGTCTTGGCCTCCTCTATTGGAGGGACGCTGGGATTCTGAAATAAAACAAAATGCACAATGCAGATTAAAAGGAGAGATAAAGAAGATAGTGAATTACAAAAAAAAAGATTAAAAAAACAAAAAGAGTTACAATAATATGTACATGACAAGTATTGGAATAACGCACAGATCAGGAAGCTGTGAGTGCGTCAGCCCTTTTATTTGCCTCTGTGGGTTTCACTCAGGAGTTAGGTTACCATCAGCTAATCCAACCTTACGGGCGGACATATCAAAAAAAAAAAGTCATTCTGTTCCCGTCGATGGTGTTAACTGACGTCAACCTAAAGCCAAATCCTCAACTGTCATCCACAGGAGCTGGGGAGCAAAAAGGGCACTCAAAAAACAAAAAAGAAAAATCCCAAATATTTTTATTTTCTCTATGTCTGTTTCCCGTTTTTGTTACCCGTCTGTCAAGGTTTTAAAAAACAAACCAACAAACTGTATTTGTCGTTACTGGACGTGTTCCACAGGGACCCCCGGACATGTTGCGTTGGCAGAGGGTCCGACCTGGCGCTTTCTTTAGTCCTTTTTCTTGACTGGTGGCTGAGTGTGTTTCTGTTACTTGCCAAAGTCTTGTGTGTACGCGCCCGAAATTTCTTCCGTTTTATTGATGGTGATGTGAGCGTGCCGGGGAGGGGGGGGGGGGGAGTGCATGTGTGTCGGCTGTGTGTCGGTCTCGGGAAACTAGCGGCCTATAGATCCCAACCGCTAGCGGAGAGAGACCGGATGCTGACAATGGTGGCACTTGCGGTCATTAGCAATAGGTAGGGAAAACATTGTGTCACCATATTCCTCATTTCGAGGAGAACAATCTGCTGCTCGATCTTCCACCTTTTTGGTTTTTTTCTTTGCCAAAGTTTTTGTTATCAGTGTCACGTCATCCAACAACTCATGAAATGTTTCGTTTGGATGTCTCCAACGGTCTGTTATTGTTACTTGATATCGGCTCTCCCGTAGGTTTGTGTACCTTCCTGTACAGTGTTATATTCAGTACTAATGTTCTGATGTTACAACCCAATTATATCTCCTCTGAATAATATCTGTCCTTCTTCAAAAACTTCTAGACCCCTACCCGTTCCCCTCCACTTACCCCACCATCTAAAAATCCCACTTGCCATATATATATACAGTATGTCCAGCATTCCAGCTGGTTTCAGAAACGCTGCATCTGAAACTCTTCCTATGTAACCATGCAAAATAAAAAACAAAAATCCAATGTTTTTTTATGTAAGATGCAGGAACTTTTTTGTTGTGCTGATGAAAGCAATCAAAGACAAAAAGTCACAATATGAAGGGCACACGGATCGAGAAATAGCACAGATGATGTAGAAAGTAGATTTAGTCCTGTGAATATAATGGAGGTGCATCTTTCACTTAAATTTTTATCTGGGGGCAAATTCCCCTTAAAGTAGTGAATTTTTAGGTTTTTGGCAGATCGTTGCGACTTTTTACACTCTCCACCACTGTAATAAAGGTTGAATTTTTTCTTTTCTTGCCAAAATATTTATTAATAGACGTAAGCCTGTCCCCATTCCTGCACATTTTATGCCAGCGTGGGGGGGAGGTCTCACAGCAGCCGACCCGTGTTGTGTCTGGCCCCGTGGACGGCCTCCGAAGAGCAGTTAATGTGTTCTTAAGAGATTCATCTTGTCATACAGCAATAAAGTTATTCTGACCTCACAGCTGTTCCACTTGTGACATCAGAGGGATGTCACAAAGGATTACTGGGCTAATTTTTGGAGGTTTTGGAGTGTTGTTGAAATGTTTTTCTTTTTTTATCCTTTTTTTATTTTAACATTATCACGTGATTGATTTTACTCGTGTTGTAGGGTATGTTCTGTGTGCACAGGTATTGCATGAGTGTGTGGAAAGGGCCTCTGGTGTTTTTAGCACTGTGAGTCTACCAAAGTGAATCTGAGATGAAAGTTATCTAGCGGTACTTCAGTATTCCATAGGTGAAAGGGGGGAGAAACAAAAAGAAGTTTAATGGCCTACCTGTTATGTGTCATTGCCATTCCCTGCCAAAAGTGGAAAGGTTTTATTAAATGTTATGCAGAAATAAAAAAAGGAACAAACCGTCAGCAGGACATAGCAGCCCCCTCGAAGCTCTTCCTCCGTTCTGTCCGTTCGTCTCTCTGTTGCCTTTTTTGCATGAATATGACCTGTCTCTGTGGATATTTCAAAGTCTCTTTTTGTCTGGAAAATAAAATTAAAAAAAAAGAAAAAAAAGATACACTTTTTCACTTCGGGGGAGAGGAGAAAGGGACAGGCAGTTTCTCGCGTGCATGCAAGAATTAAGACTACAAATTACTCCGACCTAATACTGAAATCGTGGGGCGGCCATTTTGAACCATATTATTTTTATTTGTTATTTTTTTTTGTCGACATGCAAAAGTGTTGTCTTTAAGCAAGCGGCGTGTCGGGTAGAATCAGATTGAATATATATATATTTATATTTTTATTTATCCGCCAAGAGGTAGCCATTGGGGGCATGTTACTGTCGGCCTTCTCCGTTGGCTTACGTCGTGAAACAAAATGGCTTCCTCGACAGAGAGAGAAGGATTATTTCTCCTTATCTATGCAGCTTTTCATTCTTCTTATCACACCACGGTGAAATGTGGTCAACCTGCCTTCAGCTTTAATATTTAATAATTTAATATAAATAAATATATATATAGTGAAATAATAAAAAAATAGATATTAATTCTAAGACAGAAAATATTATTAAATTAGTAAAAATAGATAAAAAAAAAAACTTTGCAGAGTAGGGAAGATGTCTGTTAATTTGTTGAAATCTGATGTCTTCTGTGTAACTGAATTTCATTTCTAAATGTCTAATGGGGATATCTAGAACAATAAGTAGCTATCATCCCCTCTTGTATAATACATGGTTTTCATTTATTGATTTATTTTATTAAATCCGAAGCCTACTTGCTATTTTAATCAACCTTAATATTAATTTTTTTTATATATTTTTTTTTTTTTTGACGTGTAATTTTTTAGCTGCTTGGCAATAGACGATGTTCATTCCTGATTTTTGATGTAGTAGCACACAGTGATCAATAATCTATTGTTTCTCGAGTTACGGCAAAACGGAAGCATGCTGGAAAAGGGGAGTCTATTAGCGAGTTTCAAAATGGCCGCCCTCAGCAGCCATATTGTATGAGCGTCTCTGGTCCCATTGTGTGTGTTGTGCCCTTTGGATTTCCTGGGTGTCTAATTGGCTTCTGTCGTCTTCGGATTTTGCTGTAAATGTTTTCTCCGTTAGCGGCCTTGAAAATTTGCATGTTTGTTTCATTTTTTTAATG
This sequence comes from Pyxicephalus adspersus, assembly GCF_032062135.1. Lineage (NCBI taxonomy): Eukaryota > Metazoa > Chordata > Amphibia > Anura > Pyxicephalidae > Pyxicephalus > Pyxicephalus adspersus. The sequence goes on along the minus strand of NC_092864.1, from coordinate 4,266,165 downwards.
AGCGTCTCCGGTCGTGAGAATTATTGAAGTGGTCAACGAGTCCTAGGGAGGGTTCACTCAGAGAGGGGGTGGCAGGGCTAAGGGGCAGGGCGGGAGGCAGGGGGTCAGCAAGATGGTGGTGGAGCCAAGGGCCTGGGGAGGGGGAGGTGTGTTTTAAAGTCACACGGATGAGACAATCATCAGAAAAAAATGGTGCAACAATACAACGTGAGGATACCAACGATAGATGGACTTGATGATTTGCTTCCGATGTCACAGAGACATTACCCATTAAAGAACCGTGCTCTTTGTCTTAAAGATAGGAAATGAGAAAAAAATGGTTAATCAGAAAAAAAAATAAAAGGACATACCAAAGTTTATCTTGAAAATGGGTTTTCAAAATTTGTCAAAAGTTAAGAAGATCTGAGAACGGCAAAACGGTCGAAGTGACGTCATTGGTCGAGCCCTCCTGGTCTTGGAATGAAACTGTTCACCACTCCCTGCAGACGATGATCTGTGATTTGTGACATCCTCCTGGTTCACTCCTCCCCCTTTAACCCTTTCCAACCAGAGGGGCCTGTGACATCTTCCCGCTAGCAGAGAAGGGATAAACTTCTTCCGCTTCCTCTCCTCCCTTACTCCCTCCCTCCTGTCTGATAATTTTTTCGATGTTACAAAAAAAAAACGTCTCAGTTGAAAAAAAACAAAAATGTGAATTGCAAAAAAAAAAAAAAAAGTTGTTTTAAGGTTGAAAAAATCATCAAAAAATGAAAAAATATGAAAAACTGCTTGCATGTTACAAAAATGTGAAAAAAAATTACAGCAGAAACCGTGAAAAAAAGAGAAGAGCAAAAAAAAAATCTAAATTCTCGGTTTAAAAAAAAAGTGTGTTGTCTTTATTTGTTTTTGTTCGTTGTTTTTTGTGTTTTTTATTGTGCTGCTGGAAAAAAAAGAACAAAAAAGCATAACGTTAAAAAAAAAAAACAAAACCCTAATCCCCAATGTGTTTATGTCTCCTTGTGTCTGTATTTGACCCGATGTCTCTTGTCCAGGAGGGAAAAGTTTGATGGATTATCGGTATATAAATATATGCAGTGTTCTCCACAGAAATTTGTAAGCTGGGTGGAAAGAAGCTGTAGGTGGGTGGCAGCCCCGGTATTGTGACCCAATTCTTTAGTAACCACTTAAAAACAGCCGGGTGCTTACCGACAAGTTCCGGGTGGTACACCCAGCTAACAGAGTCCGGGAAGAACACCAGACAAGAACTAGATACATTTCAGGTTTACTTTATTTTCATTTGTGAAAGTTATCATGAATAACAAAACAAAACAAATATATTTTTCACACAAAAATATTTTATAATTTTTTAAAAATGTGGTCACTGGAAAAAAAACCTAAAGCGATTTAGCATCATAATGCCTAAATTCCCCATAGACTGTAGTATTTTGATTCAATACTTAAAAAATAGTTTGTAATAGTAAAATAGTTAATAGTAAATTTGAAAAATGTCTAAAACATAAGTAAAAGTTTATTCATAGATTTTCTACACTAAATTTAGTGAAAAATATGTAATATTGGGTTTCGGTGAATTTTGGTTCAAGACTTTTTTAAATAAAACATTTTAAAAATCCTAATTTTTAATAAAAATGTCAGTATTTAACATTTTCTCAAATAGTTTCTTAATTAAAAATAAAATGAGAAATCAAGACTTTACCCCCCCCGTCCCCAGCGGTATTCCACTTGGGGTCAAACTCAGGGGCGCTAAAAACAATGAAAATCCCCACTTACCTTGTTTCTTTGCCGTCCTTCTCGTCCGTTCAGATCCCCGGGCAACGTCCTCCTTCTTAGATCTTCGCCTGGCGACTGCAGAGATTTTGCCTTGGGTTTCCCGGGCGGGAGTCGGGGTGGAAATTTAAATAATTTTGTATTGGATTCAATACAAATTAACTGAAAAGAAAACTTTATATTATATATATATAATTAAATATATAATAC
>NC_092864.1:4247062-4263269 GCF_032062135.1 Pyxicephalus adspersus | reverse complement strand
TGTGCTTTGATATGCAAAAAGAAACAGCTGCTGAATTCGTCTTGGTCATTAAAGAGTTACAAGAGGCTGCAAAAAGAGTTCACCCCCTAAGATCACCTACAACCTCAGCTGTATTTAGCAAAGGATTTCTTCAGCAAGTCATGTAAACTGCCCCCTCCCCCCTTCATGCCTCCGTCCTGCACAGGGCGAGCAGGTAAGCCCCGTTCGTATCTAGGAGTCGTCTGTATGTTGGATGTCATTAACCCTGGGACTACCTGTATTATTATTCTTATTCTGTATTTATATATCGGCAACATATTCCGCTGCGCTGTACAATCACTAGGGGTTGCAAATGACTGACAGATACAAACAAACACTGGAGAAGGAGAGGATCCCAGCCAAAGGAGCTTACAATCTATATTACATTTCTTAGCTAACAAAGAAAGAAATAAACTGGTTAAAAGGTGCCAAATCACAGTAGGAAATGACATCTCTTGGGTGGAATTTATTGTAAGGGTCATGGTTACATGGTGATGTTCTCCTTATAATAAATAAATCTAATTTCCACTATTTAGATGACATTTAATGGGCTCTATTTATAAAACAGGGAATCTGACATTCCCTGGGGGGAATTATGTTTCAATGGTAGTAATTGATTTCCACCAAGGAAAGTTTTAGGGAATGTCAGATTCCCTCTTGTAAAAATGGAGCTAATATAAATAGAGGTAATTACAATCCCCTGAACATTGTATTGTTATCAATTGCTAGAGAAGTGGAGAAGACAGGTGGGAACATGTCACAAGTGAAACATTGGTGTGTGTTTTTTCCTAAATCAACATAAAAATAATAACTTTAACCCACTTTTATAAGCTTAAGTTTTTTAACTTGTTTGCAAATCCCTTAAACATATCATTGCTGGGTGTGTTGGGGGGAGGGAGGGGGTTTGTGGGAACATGTCCCAGGTTGTTTTTTTAAGCCACCTGCCCATTTACATTTTTTACATTGGATTCATTTAGGAAATGACTGAATCAACTTTTATTCAGGATTTATTTTCTAATTGAATACAATGGGGAAAATGTTTGAATTTTGGATCAAAGTTAGGTAAATCTTGGGTGAAAACCTAATAAAATAACTGGATACAATAAGATGATGGTTATATTAAAATAAAATAAAAGTTAGCATCCAGAAACAATATAATATATAATGAATAGAGGTTATGGACACTACATTTGTTGCTGACCAATTTAAAATTATGATAGTAAAAGAAAATAATTTAAAAAATAAGTAAAAAGATGTTATTTTTAATAATTAGAAAATTAATTTTGAAGAAGACCATGAAATACCAAAATTAATTTATTGATTTCTAAAAAGTAAAATGTATTACAAAATTAATAATTTCTAACTTCATTTAGGTCATGTATTTTGAGTCCAGATTGGGGAGATTCATTTGGGTAAATTTTGTCTCTGGAAAATTATTGTAAAATTCCATTTTTTCCAATTCTAAATGATTTCCTCATAATATCCTCTTTTATGTTCTGATGGTACGGAGACCCCTTCTTGTTGCGTGTACAGGACAGGAAATAATGAGAAATTACCAATTTTACAAACCTTGGGGCACCATCTCACCAAACCTTTCTACATTTTATTAGATTAATTGAATAATTTTATCCCAGTCCCGGTGTCCTATTAATGGTTTATTCTGCACCTACAATCCCTGATGAAGGGGAATTGGTGGGCTCCTGAAACGTGTAAGATGCTGCTGTGATTCACACACAGATAAAAACCCAGTGTTCTGTCTAGGAGTTTTCTGGCTGGGTGGGAGGAGGCTGTAGGCGGGTGGCGCCCCCTGTATTGTGACCCAATTTATCAGGAACTACACCTGGGTGGTGCGCCGGGGAGAACAATGAAATCAGATTTAGTGGCTACCTTCACTTCTAGTCCGGCTTTTATGCAAAAACCTTGGAGTGGAGCTCCACATTTGATGGATTGGGTAGGGGGTTTATATTGATGTCCTCTTTGGAGAGGAATTTCTTTGACTTTCTGACCTGATGGGTGGTGGTCAGGAAAGGCGGGAAAAGTCTCCCATCTTAGTTAAAACTCCTTCATTTCTAATCTCCCAACTATGATGGATGCTCAGCCAACACTGGTGCCACTGCTAACAAATCCTGCACACAATCTGCCAAAAGAGTATTTTTAATGTGGTTCCATAAAAGCTTGACCGACGTTTTGGAGATGCACAGGTTCTCTTTTATGTTCTGATGGTAAGGAGACCCCTTATATCACATCTTAAAGTTTTAACACAAAGTTCTACACATTTGTTTCAGTAGATTGCAGGGCTATCTTTGTTATGAATAGTAGATGAAGGATGATTATTAATATTAAATAGGATTTATATAACGCCAACATATTATGCAGTGCTGTACATTAAATAGGGGTTGCAAATGACAGACAGACACAGACAGTGACACAGGAGGAGGAGAGGACCCTGCCCAGAAGAGCTTACAATCTAAGAGGTGGGGAAAGTAGCACACAATGGGAGGGGGGATATGGTATGGTGGGACCATACTTAAGAAGATGGACACCATGGTCACCACTAAGATTCAAGTCAATGGCTTGTCTGGAGAGACTTAGCACCATGTAAAATATATTAAAAAAATGTTATAACTAAAAAAGAAAACTTTTTTGTACGGATGGAGCAGAAGGGTGAGAACTTCTTTTGGATTTTGATTTCCATCTGTGTCCTTGCTAGGGAGAGCAACTGTCTCTGTTTGTTGTTTTGGGTAGAAAGTGATAGGAAATCCAAACTTTCTATAATGGTCACATGAACTGTTATGGTTATTGTTTTAGGGTTTTGCTTATTCCCGAATGCAGACACTGATAGCAATAAAAACCCCATGGAGGTGCTCATTTTTTTCGATATAAGTCTAGTTCCAGCCCAATCAAAACTTTTTTAATTTTCATAAAACAGGGAAGGGTTCGAGTAGCCATTCTCAATCTGGGTCCCAAGAAAAGTTTCTAGGAGTACATTGGGCAATCAGCCATTCTGGCTGTCAGATAAGCAACCACTGTCATTTAATATTGTGCCGAGGTATCTGTTAGGAGAGTATCCTTCTCCTTAACCAATACTGTAAGGGCCATTTCTCCCACAGACCACTACTTTATGGATCATACTTCCCATTGACCACTATCATGAAGATCATTAATCTCACTGACCAATAACATAAGGAGAATTCCTACCACTAGTTGATAAAACAAGAATAATTCTTCTCACTGATCAGAACTGCAAGAAGCCCTTCTGTCTCTGACTACCTGGGGGTAGGGGTCTCTTATCTCATTGACCACCAGTATAAGGTCATACGTTACCTGGGGAGAATGTGCAAGCAGACTCGGAAGCCAGCTACCAAAATTGGCAGCCAAATTGGTACTTGATTTCATGGCTTGGGGTCACTGGGAGAGGATGAGGCACTGGGCACAAATTCACAAGTTCCTAGAGCACTTTGACTAAAAACTTTGTTTCTTTAATGTCACTTACCTCCAGCATGGGACGTGGCATTGCTGCATGGATCAGAAGAGACTTTTGTTACACCTGAAGTTTGGAACGGGTGCACACTTGGGGCAGCATTTCAGCATTTGGTACATTTAGGAGAGTAAAACCCTTTAGCAGTGACTGTGTTTCCAGGTCTGTACACCTGCTGGGACCATTATTAGAGGATCCCATCATCCCCATGCTGTGTTTCCAGGTCTGTAAACCTCCTTTGCTCATTACAAGGGGCTCCGACTATCCCTACACTGAGTTCCTGGGTCCGTACACCTGTTATGCCCATTACAAGAGGATCCCATCATCCCCATGCTGTGTTCCCAGGTCTGTATAAACCTCCTTTGCTCATTACAAGGGACTCCGACTATCCATACACTGACTTCCTGGGTCCGTACACGTGCTATACCCATTACAAGAGGATCCCATTATTCCCCTGCTGTGTTTCCAGGTCTGTATAAACCTCCTGTTCTCATTACAGTGGGCTCCATCCCTACACTGAGTTCCTGGGTCCTTACACCTGCTATGCCCATTATGAGTAGTTCCCATCATCCCTGCACTGGATTTCATGAGCTGTACACCTGTTTCCACCATACCCGCAGTGTGCCCCTTGTCAGGCTATGGGAGCCAGGGCCACTAGGGGGCACTTCCGCTTGCACAATAGTTGTGTGAGCCCTAAAATATGCCAAGGCGCAGAGTCTGGCAGAAGTGGCAACCAGTTCTTCTCCAGAGCCTCTATTGATGAGAATGTTGTGCTGCTGGTTATGTGGGAAAATTTTGTGGTTGAAGCTCATAATGGATACTGCACTGGTTGATGAAGCCACAGCAGGTCTTGGGGTCCCCAAGAAACCGCTGTGGGGGTGGCAGGTGACGTGCAGAGGCCACCGAGACAACGTGGGCTGGTGGTTTAGCAGGTACACTGGAGAAGACCAGCAGCTGATCCAGGCGAGCAGCGAAAGAATGAAGCTGACCGGAGCACCTGGACTTGGGTAGCTTCCTGGGCGTCAAGTCTCTGGGCAAGTAGTTGGTTGGGGTCTGCTGAGGTTTGGGAGGGTGTATTTGGCGTTCGGCAAACTGTCACGCTAGGGGAAACAGGGCCACTAGGGGGTGCTATGGCTTGTACTGAAATGGTGTGAGCCCTGAGAAGGGCCAAGACGCAAAGTCTAAGCAGTAACCAGGTCTTTTCCAGAGCCTCTAGTGGTGAGGATGTTGTGCTGCTGGTTACTGCCATAGTCGAGGAAGGCCAGGGTCAGACAGCAAGCAAAGGAGGTCTAGTCACAAGCCAGTGGTCAAATACCAGGGATCCAGGAAATAAACACCAGTAGCACATGGGCCACTGCAGACACACTAGAAGTAACAGGAGGGACAGGTGACACAGAAATATCCACAGACAGAGAGGAACACTGGAACAGCACAAAGGAATAGGCTAAAAAAACAACACACTGGGCAACAAGGGGTTAACACAGGAGCTGGACAGAGGCAAAGGCTGAATTACCAAGAGGTGTACAGGAACTAGCTCAGAAGCTAGGGGTTTGGCACCAGTGGAGACACATTGCATGAACACTGAGTGCTGTGTCTGAGCTAGCTAAACAGCCAGAGATGGTTAAGAGGCTTTTTTCTGATTGGCTGGCGGGATGGACGAAACGGATAAAACTTGGTAGCAGAGGCACACCCAGAGTTAGAACTCTGTCAGACGATTACTCTTTAGCGAGGAAGTGTGCCACCCCTCTTCCCCCATAAACAGCACCTTCTTATCCTACCATCAATCCATGTTCTTTACCAGTACCCAGCGGTGGTGTCTGTGTACAGATTGGTGTATATGTACAACATCTACAGAAAACCATAAGCCCAACCTCAACCACCTAGAGCCAACCGGGATAGGAGTGCAGTCAATACAGATTTTAGGATGCAGACAAATCTTCAGCTTCTCAAGCTCGAGACATAAAACAAGGGTCAAGGCAACTTCGCCTGGTACCCCATGAGTTTGGCACAGAACCTACATGATACCAATGCAGAAGCTCCTAGCACAGGTCAAAAGAGAACAAGGGTTAAATGATCGGGGAAGGAGGTAATGGCAACAAGTTCGCTTTGGTGGTTAGATTAAAGGTTAGGAACAAATTAACGGTTACGTGTTGTGGAGGAGCTTTTCATACTTTGATTTTTTATTCACTTTGAAGTAGCTGCAGAGTTTTTGGTTTTGCTTTGAGAACTTCTAGTGCATTGGCGCATCCATATCAGCACTGCTTTGAAATATGAAAGCTGGTTTTCTGTTCTGTATTTTCTATGTCCTGGCTGGCATGTTTAGGAAAATATTGAAGCCACAGACAGGCAGACAGAATACTATTTTTGCTGCTGCTTTTAACTATTCAGTAATAGGATGTAAATCCAGCTGCTGATGTCTATGAATTTTCTGACTTGCTCATTGCTGCAGTTAGCTGTTTGCGATAGCCAATCATCTTCCTCCACAATGGTGCCACCGGTGTAGCCGCGAGATGGAGCTGTGATAAGTCTGATTTCTGATTGCAGAGCTCTCAGTGACGGCATGATGTCACCATTGCATATGTAATGATTGGGCTTAAAGATAAACATTGGGGAAATCAACAATCCAGCTGCTTGTTATGTCTAGGGCCTGATACAGAGATAAAACATACACAGCAATTCAGGGAGGAGGAAAGAGAAGGAAAGGAGATCACAGAGAGAAGAGATTAGATGTGTCGAGAAGGGGGGAAAGAAGAACATGAAAGAATAGGAGGAAGGAAAGAAATAAAGATTAGGCAGAATGAAAGGCAGAGAGGAAGGGAGAGGGAAAGAAATAGGTAAAAGGAAGGAGAGAAGAAGAGACAGAATAAAATAGGAAAAGAAAGACTAGTACAGATAGTATAGAGGTTAGGAGAAGAGAAAAGAAAGCTCGGATGGTGAAAAGGGGAAAGTGTGAACAAAATGAGGAAGAAGGAAGGACAGATGAGGAGAGGAGAAAAAATGATAGAGGATGAGGATAGATGAGGGAGAGGAGGAGGTAGGAAAAAAAGAGAAAAGGTGAGTTGAGAAAATGCAAAGAGGAAGAACGAAAGAGGAGGGGGAGAAGTCTTGGAATAGAGGAGAGGAGACAAGTAAAAAAGAGAAGGGGAGGAGAATAAAAAAAATGTGTGTGTGGGGAAATGGATGAGAGGAGAGAATGAAAAATGAAGAGGAAAGGAGATTAAAAAAGAAAAAAGTTTAGGATAAGTGGGAAAGGAGAGGAAAAGTGAAAAAAAAGAGATAAAGAGGAAATGAAAGAAAGAGTAGGGGCGAGGAGAGAAAATGTAAGGAGGAGAAATGAAAGAAGAGGAGAAGAGTAAATAAAGGTAACACAGAGAGGAAATAAAGAGGAGCGGAGAGGAAAAATAAAAGAAAAAAATTAAAAGGAGGGAGTAGGGAGAGAAAAAGAGAATGAAGAAAAAGGGATAAAAAGAGAATGAAAAATGAAGAGGACTGAAAGAGAAAAAAAGAAAAGGGCTAGGAAGAGGATAAGTGAAAAAAAGAGATAGAGGAGTTGGAGAAAAGGAGGAAAGAGAAGGAAAGAAAAGTATAGGTGAGGAGAGAAAATGGAAGGAAAAAGAAAAGGAGGAAGATGAGGGGAAAGTCTGGTTATAATGGAAGTAAAGAAAGGTAATAGGGAGCAGAAAGGAGAGGAGATAAGTAAAGAAATGTAATGGAGAGATAAATAAAGGTAAGAGAGGTGAACAAAGAGAGGAGGAGGGGGGATAAAAAAAAATAAAAAGTAGGGAGAAGGAAGGAAGATGAAAGGATGAGCGGAGAGAATACAAAATGAAGAAGGTGAGGAGAAGAAAGACAGGAAAGTGGAAGCAGATGGAGGGAAGATGATAAGAGAAGAAGGGAGGGAAGGAGTGGAAAGGAAGAAGGCAAGACTAAAGGAGAACAGAGGGAAGGAGCGAACACGATGGGGCGGGGTGTCCACGAAGTAAACCTTTCTCTTAAACTATAATTGCGGATTAACAGATTTCACCAGGAAAAGTTAGGAAAATATTAAACCGAAAAAGAACTCCCCCCCAGTCACTGACACCAGACACAGATATAATAATATAATTTATTTGTAATTAAAAATAAATTACCCGAAATCTCTTTACATTTCATCTCTTAATCTCACCATATTTACTGTAAACATCACGATAACAGTGTTATTGGCCGCCGGATGCGGTCAGCCCCTCACCTGGGTGTTATTGTGCACTTGTATACATAGGACGCGCTCTTTATATATCCGGGGTAACTATAAATATCCATAATGGCGAAGCCTTCCGCTGGATCAATCCACCCAAATGTTAAATTCCAGCTATGGATGGAGTTACAGAGCTCTGTGTCTTATTCCAAGTTACTTCTGCTCCATCCTTCATAGTAATGCTATAGGAACAAGCCTGATGATACTTGCAGCAAGTGAGCAGAACTGGGAACTTTCTTAGATTTTGCAATTGACATAATCAGCTATAATTTAGCATCCATTTATAACTGGAATCTTAGCTGCAAATGACCCACTGTAGTACCCATGGCTACACCTTTTGTGTCCCTTATAAAACTTCCAACCTCACCTTCATTTCCCTTTACTTTGGTGCTGGTTTCTCCAAAATGTAAGAACCACAGTTTATCATATAATATATACAGATTGTAGGTTGTATAGTAAGTAATGCTATATGATACTAAATTCCATATCTACCCTGCACACCAGCTGAAACGGCTGACAATAGGAGGAGCTTAAAGTGCATGTACAGTCATTTTTTTTTTTGTTTTAGATATAAAATGAAAGAAGAACCCCTTTCTCATTCTATCCAAAACTTACTAAACAAATAGACCCTGATAATAAAACTTTCCAAGACCGGTGACAGACCATCATACCGGTAGTAGAACCTGGCAAATCTTTTAAGAAATCCATTCCAGGTTTACTGGATCACCCAGGTTCCCCCATGATAGTCTACCATCTTCAGTCTTGGAGAGCTTTAATAAATCAGGCCCAATGTGATCAACATACAGAGTTCAGGTGTATGTCAGGCGGTGTGGCAGATAGAGAAATGTTTGCAAACTTAGATAGCAGCTTTGTACATATTGGGAAGGGTCTGGCCCTTGAGAGCCAGGAAATACTGGAAGGGTATAAAGGGGTGGAAATCAGCAATGGGAAGTCACCCTCTGGAGCAGGATCACACTTTTTTGGCTTGTGAGCTACTTTTAAAATGACAAGTCAAAATGATCTAACGATAAAATACTGGACTTAATAACTCTATGCGCGGTAGAGTTTATATTGAAAGTAAGGGCTCCGCGATCTACTCGCGTTGTCCTTGCGATCTCCCCTGCTCTAGAGAATCAAATCCTTATGAAAGAAATCCCTAGAAGCTAAAGTCAAGCTAAATTCGCCATGAGAAATGTTTTTTTCCCATTGATTGGCTCTTCTATAAGGCAAAGAATAATTGCCCAGAATAACAATGAGCTGTGCATGGCGTGCCGTTCAGTGCTGTCCCTTTAAATATTGCACATCAGAGTTAATTAAATAAATCACAATAAATATTCCATAATACAAATAAACTGCAAAATATCTGAAATATTTCTGTAAAAGAGGTGAAATGGAAACAGATACATTGTATTTATTATTATATTCCATTCTACGTGCCGGTCACTGCTTATGTGTCAGTGTTCTATAGAGAAATAAATGCAATGCATTCAGCTTTATTTCACCTCTAAATATGGAAACTAAATATGTAATAATAAATGTATTAATAAATGTAGCATATTGCTCTGATATCAGCATGGATCAGACTGCTATGTTTGGTCCTGGCCTGTAGGTGGTGCTGTGTAATGGAGCATTCTTAAAGCCATACTAAGCCCCATCTAGTGGCCCAATGGAGGCACTACATGGTATTATTGCCTTTAAATTCGGACTATAAGAATAACTTTGAAAAAGTTGAACATAATAATACTAAAATGCTAAATACTTCTTTGGAAAGTCTATAGCAGCAGCATAATAGGAGTAATATAAGAATATTCAACCATGGAAACTTCATCAAATGACCTGCCCTTAAAGTAAACTGGTGCAGAGTAAACCATGGAGGCTTCCACTGCTAAATTCATCTTTTAAAGACCACCTGTCATTTCTATTGTTTGGCTACAAAAGTCACTGACCTGGAAGAAGTAAGACCCTCTTGGTCTGCCCGATAAGATTGGGGTCAAATGGAAAGCCAATGGATGGCCAAGGCAGCCAGTCAACTATGTACTAGCTAATCAGTATCTAAAGAAATGGTACGTGACAAAAAGGCAAATGCTGAAAATTATACATTCAGTGGAGAAGGAACTTGCCATCAGGGTCAGGGTTGTAGTAGGTGGGTACACTGGGCAGTTGCCATGAACCCCCATGGCCCCAATTACCGTAATGGGGTCACAATTACCGTAACGGGGCCCCACTTTACATGCCCATGCCTGTTTGCCATAAAAGGTAATTCCCCAGATGTTTGAAAGGTCAACCTACCACCTCTTGTAAAATACCCATTTGTCATTGGATGGTTCCCCAGCAGTAATGTCATCAATTGGTGTGCTGTGGGTTGGCCCATCTAGCTAACTATTCATTCTTCATTCATTGCCAGTGGCATCCTAAATGTTACAATGAAAAGTGATTTCCTCCATGTTTTACTCTGACTTCAACACTGCAAACTATCATTGACCCTATGAGGAGGAATGTGGAAGTGGTGGTGGGGGGAGGGGTAGCGGTCATTGTGATCTAGTTGTGATCATAGTGTTGTGTGTGATATAACGGAATGGGTTTCGAAATGATTAAAGTGAATCTGGAATGTCTTGTATTGTGCCTTTTGGTGGCTGCAATCATCTATATCGGTTCCATTGTGGGTGGAAGATCACCCCTTGGGTGGTTCGATGTTTCACATGCACCAATGTGCCGTTATCGGTCTTTGGTGTCCCCCTCGAAGCTTTTTACCCAGGCTATGGTGCGCCGCTTGCTCTCCTCCCAGCTAAAGAGGGGTCGGTAGCCAAAGTGCTTCTCGGCCTTATCAGTCTGGACGGTGAAGGTGGTGCTAGCCACAGACAAGGTGTAAGGGTTGAGGATGGGGGCGTAGGTGCAGAATGGGTGCAGGAGCCACTGCAGGAGGACGTTAAGGAGGGCAATGAAGTAAAGAAGGAAGTAAGGGACCAGCGGTCGCGATCCAATCATGCGGAAGCCGCAGGAGCTCAGGAACTCCATGTTGAAATCCTCATAGCTCTTGTAAGGGGAGTCGTCATAGCAGAAATAGACCTGACCACCCAAGTCGTTTGGCCGCTCCTGCAGTTGGCGGGCTGCGAGGACGTGCATCCATGCCACGTTACCTAGAGGAGAGGAAGAAAAGGACACAGATTTGTACACTGGTTGTGGTTCTAAAGTTATAAAGAAACTTTAACACCAGCAAGATCTCTGCTTTTCTCTCCATGATAATGTTCCTCACCTACGTAAACTCTCCCGTGTTCTGTGGAAGAGGGGATTGCTCTGAACATTCGGCGTCCTGTCCGCAGCCCTTGTTGGTAGAACTGTCTCATTAGGGTGTGGCCTTCGCCGTATATTCCCGTGGGCCGTAGGGAGCAGGTGTACAGCGCTTTCCCATCCTTTATCTGTAGGAACAACACAAGCGAAGTGAATACATGTGGGCCATCCTGTACGGTAAACCTTCACCAAGCACCTAACATTCGCCTCCAGTCAGTACTCATCTTTAGAACTTCTCATATGATGAAAATAAAATCCCCTAAAATTCTTTGTTTTTTATTTTTTAGCAGATATACATTTCCCCTAACCCCTATGGCCCCCCAACCTACCTGTGTGTAATATAAAATTCTTTGCCTTGGGCTACTTAGATACCAGCACCTCCAGCTCCCCATTGGCTTCTAGTCCAACAGGAGACTTTGGGGTCACATGGTCACTGTCATCAGGCAGTGTTAGGGCAGAGTTAATGACAGATTGGTTAGGTGACGGTAGCTATGTGACCCCCCATACGTGGCTCTGTTCTATGACTGGCAGATGGGAAGGGGGGGCGTTAGAGCAGCTGGTTGGTAAGTATCAAAAAAATGGAACAACAGGTAATCCCCGGGTTACATATGAGAGAGGGACTGTAGATTTGTTCTTAAGCTGAGTTTGTATGTAAGTGGGAACAGGTACATTATTTTAATAAATGCAACTAGATGTTTGTCTCAGCATATTAGGCAGCGCGGTGTCAGTTACTGTATAAAATGCTCACTGTAAGTTAATCACAAACAAAGAAAAAAAAAAACTTTATGGAGCCTAGACATTCATTAACTTTTGGGGCAAGCTGTGCTTTGATATGCAAAAAGAAACAACTGCAGAGTTTGTCTCAGTCATTAAAGAGTTACAAGAGGTTGCAGAAAGAGCTCACCCTCCTGAGATCACCCACAACCTCAGCTGTATTTAGCAAAAGATTCCTTCTGCAAGTAATGCGAACCACCCCCTCCCCCTTCAAGCCTCTGTCCTGCACACAGCGAGCAGGGAAGCCCCGTTCATATCTAGGAGTCGTCCGTATGTTGGACGTCCTTAACCCGGGACCCTGTACAAGGTTTGAATATGGGGCAATTTAGAAGGGAGGAGAGTCTAAGCATGTATGATGGTTTACTATACTCTCTTCAGTCGATGGGGCAATTAGCTGTCACCATTGATGGATTTATATTTATTGCTCCCCTAGGCCAGCTAGCTTGTTTTTCCCCCTTCCCATCCAGAAAACAGCCTTTGATGGTGGCAGACACAAACCACGCCATGGAAGCTGTTCCATGTAAATAAAGAAAAAGAGAGGGATAGGGAGCAGTGTAAGAGATAGATGGAAAGAGCAGATATAGAAGGATTGGAGGAGAATGGAGAGAGTAAGGAAAAGTGGAAAACGAGGGAAAGGATAAAGGGAGAGGGTAGAGAGACAACGAGAGGGCAGAAAGAGGGAGAGAAGAGTGGAGGGGGAGTGAGAGGAGAAAGAGCAGGAGAGCAGGGCAAAAAGAAGGATGGAGAAGAGAGAGAGGTAAGAAGAAGGAGAGAGGAGAAAAAAAGGGGATCAAGGGAGAAAGGGAAGGGAAAAAAGAGAGGATAGAGATGAAGAGGGGAAAGAAAGAATAGAAGAGGGAGGGGAAGAAAAGGGAGAGGGGAGAGAGTAAGAGGTGGAGAAGATGGAGGCATGGGGAGGGGAAACAGGGAAAGGATAGGGAGAAGGAGGGAAAAAGGGAGAGAGAGGAAGGGAAAGAAGAGAGAGAGGGTGGAGAAAAAGGGTGCAGGGAGGCCACAGATCTCTGCACTGTGACCTCAGTATAATCCCTTTCACTTTGTACTTCCTGTGCTTATTGGCCAGCAGCAGCGAGTTCTACCCAGAGATGTTGTAACGCCCCCCAGTAGTGGTCATAGCACCCCAAGCCAGGGCCTAGGTAACCATTTAAGAAATGCAGCCCTGCCTGTCACCTTATATGGCCTTCACCATGTCTGCATTATCTTTCACAGACACAATTTGATTTATCTTAATTAAAATATAAATATATAAAAAATATATCAATCACATAAAATGTTCAATGATCAGGTAATGATGTCACCCCTGTAGAATATGTTTACCATGCATTATGTATTGTGACCACTAGAGGGCGCCATTGGCTGGTAGTTCTGCATATTCTCTGATCAGGTAACCAGTGACTTGCTGGAAAGAATAATTTACTTTCTGTATGGCGCCTTATGCTAGGTTTGCTGCATTCAGACACCTTCAGTGGATTTGATTTATGAAAGTTCACTTAGTAATATTGGGAAGTTAGGATAACATGAAATTTACTTTTATTACCTAATCATATGCACAGGTGTGGTGGGGGTATTTTTACTGATGATTGAGCGAATTAAAACAACATGGCTTCACTTTTTTGTCCTAAACAATTATACAAATAGTTTTACTCATAGTTTTACTATTTTGAGACTCCTTGCTGCTTTAATAAATAATCCCCAATAAGTGCACCAAGCTCAGTAACTGATCCGGCTACAATATGGTGACGTTTGATTGGCTGCTCAGTGCCCCTTCCTATATACTCTGACTTATGGAGCCACCTAAAGACATTGCAGCGTTACTCACCTTCCTCCCATTGGCCTCCAGGACAATCTTCTCAGCTTTGGATTTGCTCAGTGGGTAGGCCTGGTCATGGTACACATTGTATTCCGTGTCCTCGTTACCCCTGGAGCCACAAATAAATAAAACAGTTACAATCATTGTACAGATAGGGGTCAGCAGAGTTCTTTTTGGAAAAATAGAAAAACGTGTTTAGGGTTAGATGGAGGTGAAATGAGGATTTCAGCCGCCTTCAGTAATCCCATTGGTGTCACTCACCTGAAGAATGGATCTCCATGGATATTTGGCCCCACCACCTCCATGCTGCTGGTGTAGACCAGGTATTGGATGCCCTCCTCCTCACATGCCCTCAGAACATTCTCTGTTCCTGTAAACCCAAAAGAGAGTTAGATAGAGGTCATCTATAAGACAACCCTAGCAGGAGGATGTACAGGGGCCCCAGCTACGACAATCATACCACTTCAAGGACCCAGTTTGGTGGGGCTGTTCACCTCCAGAGACTTCACTGGGGAGGGTGGACCTGTGGACAGTGGGTGTCTCATTGGACCATAACAGACCAGTCGGTGTCTCATTGGACCATAATAGACCAATAGTGAGATTGGAGAGGTTTCCTCTAGGGTTGGACTGTGGACCAACACTGCCCACTAGAGGAAACAAGAAGAAGAGCTCCTGGAAAGCAGAGCGTTCTTACCAGGGAGCCTCCAGAGGGAAGATCGCTGCCTGTGACCCCCTATAAGACCGAGAAAAAAATAATTATGGGGGAAAGCACTGGGGCCCCTGGTTCTCCAATGGGCCAATGTCAAAACAGCCAGAGATTGGGAACAGAACCAGACAGATAAATATGACAAATGGGGCACCGCCTGCACCCCATCACACTCGTAGGGGGACGATTGTCATATTCAGACAGCTGGATTCACAGAGACGCAGCCTGGTGATCGGATAACTCACTCCATGTAACAAATATTCTCAGCCTCCTCCATAAAGTGTGGGAAGAAATAACTAAATGACAATCAAGGCAAAGAAAACCAGACAGCGCCCCCAGGAGATATAGAATGTTTGGGAGCAGAAAATTTCCACAATATAGAATCACCAGCTGTGTGTAAGACTTGTGATGCTCATAGGGGACTGTGGGCTGACATACTCCATGCATTCCACTGTACATTCAATTTCTGTACATTTACTGTGCTGTACATTCCATATGCTGCAGCTATACATTCTCTGGACCGTTACACTCCATACACTGCTGTACGTTACATTTTCTGGACATGCACCACCTATACTGCACGTTTCCTGGTATACTCTGAGCAGGACATTCCATAGGCTGAGCTGTACATTTTATTTACTAATATGCTGCAGCTATACATTACATCCTCTGGACTCTTGCATTATGTACACTGTGCTGTAGGTTACATGTTCTGGACCTGCACCACCTATACTCTGCACATTTCCTGGCAGGACATTCCATAGGCTGAGCTGTACATTGCATGGTGCAGAATTCATACTACCCTTGTGCATGATACTCAGGGCTAAATGCTGTGCTGCACCTTTTCTACCTTACAGTCCCCAGCCCAACAGAGATCATTGTCCGGCCCTTTGCCCCCTCTCCTCCTATGCGTGGGCCGGGCACCCTCCTGGTCTATTTCTATTTCAGGCACAGACGACAGGAATAAATTATATTCTTGGAACAGCGCAGTGGAAATCCCCATATTAAAAAGATGAATTTGGAATGTTTTTCATGTCTGTGTCTGGAGGGAAATCACAGAGGGGAAAACTGCGGCTCCCAGATACAACTGAAAGAAATGAATATAACGATCACAGCCACCACTAGAGATCCCAACCGAGCATACGTATACGCCCATGTACCCAAGGCACGCATGAGCAGATCAAAAAAAATACCCCATACCTGACACAAATGGACAATTGCAATCATGTGATCCGATGCTTTGGCAGCATAGATCACATGATCTGTTTCAGGGTGTGAGGACAGGTGAGTGCAGCATCCTCTTACCAGTTACACACCAATGAGTGTGCCTGTGCTGGCAGAGGGGGCGGAGCTAGATCAAAGAAATACAGGGGCAATTTTCACATAGGGCAATGGCACACATAGGGGTATATCAGCTGGGGCAATTCATGAACCCGGCCCCTCCACCATTCCGAATTTCCTTTAAATACCTTTAATTGCCTCCACTTACCGGTCACATTGACTTCAGTGATTTTGCTCCGTGGTACCCGTCCCCAAACATCCACAAGACTTGCCGTCTGTATGACCAGGTGGCACCCGCTCAGGACCCCCCGGACATCATCGTACGAAGAGATATCTCCAGAGACCAGCTTGACTTTTATTTTGTCTGAGAGAAGAAATGGAGATTACTCAAAATAATGATAAAAATAACTACAGAAGTATTTAACCAATAGACTGAACACAATGCAGTGTGTGTCACCCTCTCCTCTATCCTCATGCTGTATGAGCGTTATCCATTATAGGAGGCAGGGAAGAGGTGCATTATGAGGATCTGACACAAGGGGCAGCAAAGAGCAGCCTGTAAATCCCATGCAACCGGTGCTTTTTGTGTTTATACCTCAT
>NC_092864.1:4200953-4246359 GCF_032062135.1 Pyxicephalus adspersus | reverse complement strand
CATTCACTGTTATGTGAGCCCTGCACCTAGTTACATTCACAATCTTTGGTCAAGGCTACAAAACTAGAACATTTCCTCCAACAAACCCTGGGAACCTGCCGTCATATATGTCATTTTCGTGTGTTGTCACAGGTGTTTCCTAACACGTTTCTCAGCCACTTCCTGTAAAATATTTATAGCAGAATGGAGCCATTCAGTGACCACAGATGGTTATGTATGAAGAAAGTCGAAACGTTGGGTGTGAGTCCCAGAGATGACCGTATTTCCGTTTCTTCACTTTCCAAAGAAAAAGCCAAAATATGTTAAGGTAAATAATGTGTCAATAAGGAATTGTAGGAAGCAGAAAAGTTAAAGCGAGACCCCAGGCAAACAGCTCTATTCACAGAGGAAAGATTCTAGTGGGATGTTTTACCCGCCATAGAATTTGTATTTCAATCCATCCAATTTGTACATAACACAGCTCTGTCACACAGCACACCCAGGTCGTTGACACCTTTTACCAGCCTGCTGAATGGGCAGTGAAAGAGCAGCGGAAGAATGATAAAGTCATCTCTTTGCTCACTCTGCTCGGTATTCCTTTAAGAATGACCCCAGGCAGCACATGTGTATGGAGCACAGCTGGTTGGCTCCTCACCCTTCCACCTTTAGTTTTACTTTCCAGAAGTTAAGGTTAATTTATTAAGGTGCGGGGTGACTACAGCAAACCTGGATTTCCTTCTTATCATCGAAGGCCTCTTAACTTTCACCCAATCCCAATCACTTCTATCACTTTCACTTTTACCCAACTCTAAAGGGTCTTAGGATCACATAATAAATTGAGGGCCACCCACCAACCAGACCAATGGAGGACATAGCCAGCAGTGGGTTCCTGTGCAGAACTGATTTGGAGCCGCCCTGCTGGACAGACTTGAAGTCCTTGTTGGCTGGGGATCCAAGGCCGAAGCAGCAGCTCTCTATGCCCATTCCTGCCCCTGAGCCATCTAAAAACTCTAAAAAAAAAAAGAAAAGGGTAACAGAGTAAACCATTTACCGAGTGTCCACCTGCCGTGCCAAGGCTGTCCTTATAGAGGGATTTTAGGAATGCTGAGGATCCCAGAAAGAGATTTTCCCAACTATGTCACATTACTCAGTGAAAATAAGCTTAAGTGCCAACTGAGCAAGATTGGCATCAGTTTTAGAAGCTTCTGGCATCAATCAGAATTCCTTAACAGCTGCAGCTGACCTGCAGCTGACCTGCTTTGCACAGACTTGTATGAAGACATTAAAATCATTTCAAGCAAAGAAAACCCCACTGACCCCGGCCCAGGCTCCTTAAGCAACATTTTATTTTGAAAAACATGGGGTTTACTTGGAATCACTGAGTTATTTTTAAGTTCCAATTTTACAGAAACAATCCTGCTGGGAGGCAGCAAATCCTTATATCATATTGTTTATCTACAGCTTTGTGACCTCTGTTTGCACCTGCTGGACAGGGCCTGTCCGTCCGGCTCCCCTGCTGACTTTACCGTTTCCTCCGGATGTTTTTATATAATCAGAAGGCACCGGCAGAGCCTGGGAAATGATCCCACAGGGGTTACACAGGGAGTGATAATCCTGTAATATAAAGGTATAGGCAGGTGTGGTCAGAGATAATTGCCCCGTAATAATATATAGGAGGTCAGGATTGTGGGAGCCACATAAAGCAGGAAACATTTAATGGTGGGGTTGCAGAATTTCCATCATTTATACTTTCCATCTGTCTCAAAGATCAAACATGGCTCCGGTGCTCTGGAAATCTGAAGCTGCCAACCCCTCCACCAAATGAAAGGGGAAATCCACCTGGCAGAGTCACCAAAAGATGAAAGTTATAGGAACTCCAAAACAACGGGTTCATCTATCAATGGTGACGTTGAATGCAAAAACAAATTTTACTTTTTGTTTGATCCCCAGGTGAGGGAAAAGAGCAGTCACCGCAGTGATATAGTGAGGAGTTTATAACCCCTTTTACCCCCATTCACACATTAAAATGAAAGTTGCACAGATGGCTCAGTGGGTCGGAAGTTTGAATCCCAACCAATACCCCCCTCTATCCCATTAAATAGGCCCATTTGGAATTCCTTCCTCGGAAAAAGTTCAGCACTGACCTAATTGGGGAATTGCTCTGATGATGTTCCCGTCATTAGGAGCTTCGGGGCACCCTGGCAGCAGATCCAGTTGGTGGCACCCAAAGCCATCTATTCCTTTTTCGTGTTTGGTTCTCTTTAACACAACAGTGGCCACATCTCTATATTTCTTCACTGCAGCGTAATATTGTGTAAGGAAAATGAGGACAAAGTGATTACCACAAGAGCACGCGTCTCTGTTAATATTACACTCCAAGGTTGTTTATAATGTTGACCTTTTGCTCATCTTGTGACAATTCTAGATGATACATGGGTGGACACAGATTTATATGATTTCTTTATTTAGCGAGCTTAGGCAGATACAGACACAATAAAGATGTCTGGTGCCTGGGTAGTACCCATCACTGTCACCCCATAGCTGTCCTTGCCCATTTGGCCAAAAGCAATCGGCCTAGAGAAATGGTATTAGAATTTAAAAATTTAGCATCGTTAGCTACAAAACCAAAGATTTCACATTGATTATAAGCTTTCCACCCTTTAATGAGTCACGGGGACCAGATGTCTGCCATGGGTCTCCAGTGGTCTTCAGAATCCAGCCAAGTGCTACAACTCCATTACTCCACCACCCTTCACCATTGCTCTCACCTCTGAACAAAAATACCATCTGATCCCTTTATAGGGCGACCGACAATGAACGAAGAACCCTTGGCTTCTCCATATTGGACTGGTCAGACCCTCCACAACTTCTTCCCTTTATTCTCACAATGGGTCTGATTTATGAAAACTGGAAGATAGACTATCATGGGAGAACCTTTATGATCCAGCAAACCTGGAATAGATTTGGTCCAAGATTGAAAACTTTTAAGAAATCCATTCCAGATTTTCTGAATCAACCAGTCTTCTCCCATGATAGTCTATAATCTCCAGTCTTGGAGAACTTTAATAAATCAGAGCCAATGCGTCCTTCTGTATTTTGGCACAATCTGTGAATCTGTAGTTCGTCCTTCCTAAACCTGGCTTCTCCCATCCTGTCCATCACATCCCCATTCTGTGAGATTTTCCTATTCTTAGTATTCCCTGTTGGCGTTAATTTTTCTGATGTTACTATTTTAGAACGGGGCTCATTGTGTACAATGCATTTCCTTTCTTCGTATAAACAGGTTGCAGTGCCAAAAGTCTGGGGTTTTTTGCTGCTTTAAATACTCTGAACCCAAAATATAAGGAAGATGAAGACATGACATTTTAGTCATTGGGTTTACATCTGCTTAAATTTAAACCTATGTATATGGTGAAATATGGTGGGTATATGGTGACGTATGGTGGGTATAAAGTAAACTATGGTGGGTATAGGGTGAAGTATGGTGGGTATACTGTGAAGTATGATGGGTTTATGATGAAGTATGATGGGTATATGGTGAAGTATGGTGGGTATATTGTGAAGTATGATGGGTATATGATGAAGTATGATGGGTATCTGGTGAAGTATGGTGAATATATGGTGACGGATAGTGGGTATATGGTGACTAATGGTGGGTATAAAGTAAACTATGGTGGGTATAGGGTAAAGTATGGTGAGTATAGGGTGACGTATGGTGGGTATACTGTGAAGTATGATGGGTATATGGTGATGTATGATGGGTATATGGTGAAGTATGATGGGTATCTGGTGAAATATGGTGGGTATAGGGTGAAGTATGGTGAATATATGGTGACAGATAGTATATAGTGGGTATATGGTGAAGTATGATGTGTATTTGGTGAAGTATGGTGGGTATATGGTGATTATGATGGGCATATGGTGAAGTATGGTGGGTATATGGTGACATATGGTGGGTATATGGTGAAGTATGCTGGGTATATGGTGAAGTATGTTGGGTATTTGGTGAAGTATGATGTGGTGAAGTATGGTGGGTATATGGTGATTATGATGGGTATATGGTGAAGTATGATGCGTATTTGGTGAAGTATGGTGGGTATTTGGTGATTATGATGGGCATATGGTGAAGTATGGTGGATATGGTGAAGTATGGTGGGTATAGGTTGAAGTATGGTGAATATATAATGAAGTATGGTGGGTATAGGGTGACGGATAGTGGGTATATGGTGAAGTATGATGGGTATATGGTGAAGTATGATGCATATTAGGTGAAGTATGGTGGGTATATGGTGAAGTATGGTGGGTATATGGTGATTATGATGGGCATATGGTGAAGTATGGTGGGTATATGGTGATTATGATGGGCATATGGTGAAGTAGGGTATATGGTGATTATGATGGGCATATGGTGAAGTATGGTGGGTATATGGTGATTATGATGGGCATATGGTGAAGTATGGTGGGTATATGGTGACGTACGGTGGGTATATGGTGAGGTATGGTGGGTGTATGGTGAAGTATGGTGGGTATAGGTTGAAGTATGATGAATATATAATGAAGTATGGTGGGTATAGGGTGACGGATAGTGGGTATATGGTGAAGTATGATGCGTATTTGGTGAAGTATGGTGGGTATTTGGTGAAGTATAAGGGTTATATGGTGACGTATGGTGGGTATATGGTGATTATGGTGGGTAAATGGTGAAGTATGGTGGGTATATGGTGACATATGATGGGTATATGGTGATTATGATGGGCATATTGTGAAGTATGGTGGGTATTTGGTGAAGGGCAGAGGTAACCGATGGTGAAAACAGAAGTGAAACTCATTCACAGATTTTGTGATATAGACATTCACATTATTCAATCCACACTTGGCCCAGCCCCTACAACTCCCTATTGGCCAGTATTATCACCCTTTATATTAAAGAAAATACCTAATACAAAAACCCAGTGGGGTGGGTTTGACTTGGGCATGAAAAGTAAAGATTTACACATGAACAGTTTTTCCTATGTTTTTTCTAATTATATTCTTCACATCCAACTTCCATGCTGGTCCACGGTTATCTTATTCACCATTCAGACTCCGCTAAGTGGTGAGATTCCTCGTCCCAGCCTCACTTTTCTGTATTTACTGTCTCATATAACCCGTATAGGTCAGGGCTGAGGAACCCTAGCAAGGGCCACATTGTGTCCATGTACAGAGCGTATTATTACCATTCATGGAGTACCTGGAATAAATAAATCCTAGAACACAGAACCCCATTCACAGCACTGACAATGGGACATCAAACAAGAAATACACTGAGAGCTCTTTGTTATTCCAAATAAACAGAAATATATCCGGAGGCCCAATGAGAAGATTTACAATGCTCATGTAACTGAGATACAAAGTAACATTTACTAGAATAATGAGTCAATAGAGGGAAATGTCTTTTTATCATACAAGAAAGATCAGAAGAACATCCCTTGCGTGTTTCAAGCTGGAATAAATGACATTGGATTGATGAGATGAGAGTAATGATGATGACTGATAACTGAATAAATCTGCCTGTGGATTCAGCAATTGTGAGAATGAAAAGTAACAATGTGATTCTCCATAGCAGGTAATACTGTGAATTATCACTTAGTACATTGCAGGTTGGTTGGCTTAAAGTTTAATATGCAATACATTTTATTCTAATTTTAACCTGCTCGCTATTTTATAAATCAGTCATTTATTTTCAGCGCAGATTTTAAAACTCCTTTGCTAAGAAATTAAAAAATTGGCCATTTTCAATGTGTTTGGTGATATTTGTGCTACACGGTGTACACAATTGTATTGGTATGGTCCTGTGCACTCTCCTCTATTTTGGTATTTTGTCAGCTCAGACCTCCAGTTGCCCTCTCGGCTAGTTCTCGGGTTATTATAGTTCATGTAGAATAATGAGTTCCTGGGGAGAAATTACTTTTTACCATATAAAAGGGTCAGAAGAACTTTCCTTGCGTGTATTATTAATAAACAGGATTTATTTAGCGCCAACATATTACGCAGCCCTGTACATTAAATAGGGTTGCAAATGACAGACAGTGACACAGGTGAAGGAGAGGACCATGTCCTGAAGAGCTTACAATCTAGGAGGTGGGGAGTATCACGCTGGAATAAATGACATTGGATTGATGAGATCAATGATCAGATAACTGCCTGTGGATTCTGTCAAGTCAGCAATTGTGAGAATAACGTAACATAGCTACTAGAATAATAGTTTTTGGAGGGAAATGTCTTTTTATCATACAAAAAGGATCAGAAGAACTTCCCTTGCATGTATCAATCTGGAAATATTCACATTGAACAGATCAATGATCAGATAACTGACTGCGGATTCTGTCAAGTCAGCAAGTTTCTGGAGCTGAAGAAGCTGAGATGGGGAGCTACATAGGGAAGGATTCAGAAAGGACATTTCCAGCCAGTGCAAGTGTTAACCTTGACATACATATTTATATATTTGTATTCCCTTTCCCTTTCTGCTGGCCTTGCTCACTTCTCTCTGAATGCTGGAATTGGATTGCTCATCAATCAGCAGTTTTCTCTGCAGATTAGAGGTCAGCGGTTATGTGTTGGCGGTAATTACAGGCTGGCAGCTCTCTGGAGATATAAATATAGCAGCGCCTGTTATGTGGGCACTGGGGATAATTATAGCTCTTCTGTTTCCGGAGAAGAAAAAACTATTCTGAGAAAAGACTTTATCTCACTTTCAATGCCCTTATGTCACGTCTGGTGCCAACTTTCACACAAGGCCACATCCGGGCACCTCCGACATGAATAATGCATTTGTACCCCTTATATAATATAATTAAAGAGAGATCAAAGTGATAAGGGACCGTCTCTGCTCTGGCAGATGGCACTAATCCGCACCTTGGTGGATGCCAAACAAGTAGCTCTTTAAGAGAGGGGTGGAACCGGTAAGTAGGGACTGGCCAGTGGGCATCACTTTGGCACATATAATATACACATGTGTATGGGTGAATGGCTTGGCGGCTCTATGGCCAGCACAAGGGCTCTGGTTCACTATTTGCCAGGATGCCATGGGCATGGAGTTGGTATGTTCTTCCTGTGCTTGTGCATTTTCCATCTACATAACAAAATCATCTTGGGGGGTAACTTTCACCAAACTGGCCTGAAACTATAACAGTGACATTGAATTGTCAGCTCCTCTGACGGATAGTTAGTGAGATGGCTATGGATGCTGTACAACACTACTTAATATGTCAGTGCTATACAAATACATAATAATAATAGCAAAGGGTCAATTTCATTATTCTTTATTGCAGGTAAGTGTTGGTTCCTTTTTTGTCATTGGAGCACAATGGGCCCCCAGGTCCCCATTCTTGTTGTGCTATCAATGAAGCCATGAAGACTATAAAGCCATGTGGAGGGGCACCTTCATACAATGTGGGCATGCAGATGTCACTGAGGAATGTACAACTTTGCACCATATAACCCAATTCAAATAATTTTAAGCAGAAAAGGCTCCATAAAAAGAGTTGCCATGATGTCATTTATCTCTTCATTGAGTCGCATGACTTCGAGGATCATGGCGGTAAAAAGGGAAGGTATTCCAGACATTTTTACCGATGACCTGGTTGGATCCCTCACTGCTATGGGACTGCTATGGCTGCACAATCCGGCTTCTCAATGCACCCCATGGGTGGAGAGGAGCGGAGGACCCGAGGTTGGGCTGACCCATCAAGGGCAGATAGAATAACAACGGCCATTCCTGACCACACTCCTTGAAATGTTTGTACACCCAGCATTAACCATTTATGGCTGCGTTAAATGGCCCGTTAAAATGATAAGCAGAGTTTTATGAACAGCTTGAAGGTTTAAGAAGGTTAAACAATAACTCAACCGAGAATAATAAATACAAATCCAATAAACCCGTTAGGTGAATCTTATCTCATGCTCCATGTGTCGGCCCCAGAGCCCGATCAGATGATTGCACATTCGTGCTCGTCCTGGGTGAAAACCATGTACAGCGTCCCCTGATGGTGGATTGAGCAATGACCATTCAGGAACAACTGTTGTTCGCTTCAATGGAGGAGAGCATAGCGGGGTGCCACTCGCTCGTTCTCCCCCTTCCTTCTCTATAGAACAGAACAGCACTGCGTTCATCATCATTCATTCATCTGACATCTGCAACCAGTTGCACTATTCACCTGTTTTACAGAAGGAACGTGAAGCTCCAAGCGGAGCCCTTTAGACATCCACCAAGCCCCCAGCTCCTGCCCAGGTTGCCCTAAGGGTGGGGTAGTTCTTTTTATAGGGGGTCACATAAGGGTTCCTTTTTTGTGTTTCTCTCTAATTTTCAGAACTGAAACCTATCACTTTTTCAGCAGATTTCCAGTGCCAATCAACCTACGCCCTGTAGTGTGGGCAGCATGGTGGCTCAGTGGTTAGTTCTCCCCGTGTCTGCGTGGGTTTCCTCCCACATTCCAAAAACATGCAGTTAGGTAATTGGCTTCCCACAAAAAATTGACCTTACACTACATTAATGACATATGACTATGGTAGGGACATTAGATTGTGAGCTCCTTTGAGGGACAGCTAGTGACATGACTATGGATTTTGTACAGCGCTGGTGCAGCATTGTTCGGTGCCCTATCACCTGGATTCTATTATGCAGATATTGTTTAAAGGTCGTTTCCACATAAACAAGATGTATCCAGGGCTCCGTCAGCTCAGCTTTTCCAGTTCTAAGAACATTTCACATCGCAGCTAAAGGCATGGAAAAAAGAAGACATGGACTTCATGTGCTCACACTAATTGCCCACACCCAGTGTAATATTCCCTGACTAACCCCAGGGGGAGATTTGGGGGTAACAGGATATGAGGCCAAATCTCCCCCATGGGGACACAGATCACATAGAACATACAAGAAAGTTTTTAACTCTTTCCAAAAAGTATCAAAAAGAACCACAAGCAGGACAAACATCAAACTAATGGAGAGGACAGGAAATGCTCTGCAGGTTAATAATGAGAGTGCGGCAGGCAGTGGAGACATTTGCAATAAATCTGTATCACTGACACACCGATGGAAATGATGAATAATTTGCACGGCTGAGCGATGTCTCGGTATTGAGTCACAGTATTTTTTTATTACCGGTATTTTTTCTTCCATTATTATGTATCGCATACACAGATTTGCTCCCTCTAGTGGCTGCCTCCATATTAGGCAGTTATGAAGGTTCCATGATGAACAGCTGAATAAAACCCCAGATTCACTGAGAGTGTATAGGTCAGACCTGACCCATAGATTCACTCTGTGAGAAAGCACAGGTGGAACATTTACCATTACTTCATGTCTCAGTGCCAACTGTTAAAAGAATTGATATTAATAGGGGATGCAGAGAGAGACAGCCAACTATAAAACCTAACAAATGTTCTAAACTTTTCTTCCTCTGTGCAGAACTAAAAACATTATTATGTCTGGAGATCTTTGAATCAAATTCACATTTATATTGTTTATACTAGATTGTATTTGTCTTGTTATGTTTTTATTGTTTATATGTTTGCCTTATTATGTTATATTGTATTATATTGTATTGAATTTTATTTGCCTTTTGATAATACATTTATATTTTATTTTATTACAATTGCATTGTGATAAGTTATTATATTGCAATATGATACATTGTATTATATTGATGTTGCATTATATTGAATGATATTATCTTAGGTATTATATTGTATTGACTTATAATTCCCTTGTGATATTGTATTATATTATATTATCTTTGTAATAATTATATTTGCATTGTGATAAATCATTATATTGCAATTAATTACATTGTATTATATTATATTGTATTGCATTATATTATATTGAATGATATTATCTTGTTTATCTTAGGTATTATGTTGTATTTCCCCTGTGATATTTTATTGTATTGTACCATATTGTATTATATTATATTGCACTGTATTGTATTATATTTGCCCTTCAATATGATATTTCATTGTATTATTTTATCATTGGATTAAATTGTATTATATGACAAAGCTCAAACTGAAAAGAAGAAATCCTTGAGGGGTCACCCAGGGTTTGCTGATGGCCGTCCCTCCTTTATTGCAGCACTTTGCACACAATAATTCTAAAAAAAGTCACTTGCAACATTGCACTTGCAGAGAAAGAATCCAGGAAATAGATTTCAGACTACCCAGCTGCAGAATTGTTATCAGGACACTATAAAATAAGTGTCCTGATAACAATAATAAGTATTGGGGAATCTGGGGGAGTCACTGGTCGCATGGTGCCCCAGTGGGTGTGATGTGCCCAGTATATCAGGTGTATATCTCCCTGATTATGTGTCACTGTGTGCACTTGTCCTGTATATACCCCAGTCCTAGTCACCTTACTTCTGCACCGATTACTTTGCTGAATGCACACATTATTGGTCTCCCCTCAAGGTTTGCATCTTATTCTCTGTTCCTCCCCAGCTGTGCTGTCAATATGACAGCCGGCCCCCTCTGTGTTTTAGGAGTGCTGTCAGAGTTGCCTGTATGAATGGAGCCTGCAAGCAGATTGCATTCTTCATTCATAATGGAATGTTTATTACAAGAGGGTGATCCCTAAATACTCCGGGTTACCGATAAATAATCAATAAACTATTTGTAACTGTCAAGGATTTCTTTTATATTTTATATTTTACAGCCATTAAAGAGTTAAGAGAAGCTGATGGCTGTAATAGCACAAGCACAAATGGAAGAAAATTGCCCAGCAGGCAACGCTTTGTGAGGTGTAAATCACCCAGCCGCCCCCACAGACCTGCCATATGTGACCCTTCTTTCCAAGCCCCTCTATCCTGCAACAGCCCCCGGGCTCACCTTCCTCTGGTGTAAGCCAATACCAGCACCAACTGTCTCAGTGTGTCATGCTAGAGGAAATCAGAGATCTGTGTCCCCTTTATACCCCCTCTGTGGACCCTAAAGCATCACACGGCATAAAGAGTACCTGTCACCTGCAGAACACATAGCAGGCTTGTGTGAAACTAATACAACATTTGTGCAACACAAAACATGCAACTACCCTATTTGTATTCTACAGATCTGATGCTTGCAGAAAATCTATATTTAGGAGGTGGAGAAACATTTTCAAGCCAAAAACATTCAAAACCTTTGGTAAATTGCCCGGTAGCAAATAGGATAAAGCGATTTGTAGCATTTCATCCAGTCCTTTGGACTTTGTACCTCCAGATAAATTGTGATTCCTCATTCCTGCTCATCCACACATTAGGGGTTCTCCCCAGGGAAGGTGGTAGGATTGTGCAAGCACAACAATTGCCCTGGGCCCCCTAGTGTCAGAATGGCTGCAGTGCAGGCAGCTGGAATTCTGGGTATTTAGGGCCCCTGTGTTAAATTTTCTAGACATTATGATGTCATTAATCCTGGGTCATTAATCCGCATGGATTTGCAGCTGTGGAATTATTTCACATTGCTTGGCTTGCACTATGGCTGCCATGAGCGGAGGACCTTTGGCCTAATTTCTGGGCTCCTGGTCCGGGCTGATAAGATTGCTCAGCATCTGGAATGGCTGATAATGGAAGTGACGCCATTGTTGGGATTTACAGCGACAGCTGATGGCTGAGCAGCACAAACTCCAACCTTCAATGTCAGTGGAAGGGGAATTAATCTTCATATTCATCAAACTCAATAAATTCTAATTGCCGGTATGAAGCTTCACCTCATTATTAGATTAGAGATCTGAAATCACAGGACAGTGTAAACATTGCTCTGTTTATGTTCAGCCTGTATGCAGTCTGCGCTGACTAGCAATACAATATAAGGAGCACCTATTAGTTTGATGCAAAGCCATCAGTGCTGGAACCTTTTTGGGTACTGGGGCAGTCTGGTACCTCTTTGGGTACTGGGGAAGTCTGGTACCTGTTTGAGTACTGGGGGGTCCTGGTATTTTTTTGGGTACTGTGGGAGTCTGGTACCTCTTTGGGTACTGCGGGAGTCCGGTACCTCCTTGGGTACTGCGGGAGTCTGGTACCTATTTGGGTATTAGGGTTCTTTGGTGCCTTTGGGGTATTGGGGGCTTTTGGTACCTTTTTAGTAATTGAGGGTCTTTGGTGCCTCTTCGGCTACTGGGGATATCTGATACCACTTTGGGTACTTGGGGCATCTGATGCTTTTTTAGTTATTGGGGGCCTCTGGTACCTCTTTGGGTACTGAGGGAGTCCAGTACCTGTTTGAGTACTGGGGGAGTCTGGTACCTCTTTGGGTACTGGGGGGTCCTGGTATTTTTTTGGGTACTGCAGGAGTCTGGTACCTCTTTGGGTACTGCGGGAGATTGGTACCTCCTTGGGTACTGCGGGAGTCTGGTACCTCCTTGGGTACTGCGGGAATCCGGTACCTCCTTGGGTACTGCGGGAGTCTGGTACCTCCTTGGGTACTGCGGGAATCCGGTACCTCCTTGGGCACTGCGGGAGTCTGGTACCTCTTTGGGTATTAGGGTTCTTTGGTGCCTTTCGGGTATTGGGGGCTTTTGGTACCTTTTTAGTAATTGAGGGTCTTTGGTGCCTCTTTGGGTACTGGGGATATCTGATACCACTTTGGGTACTTGGGACATCTGATGCTTCTTTAGTTATTGGGGGCCTCTGGTACCTCATTGGGTATTGGGGGATCCTTGGAGATCACCATCACTCACCATTGCTGAGGGTCCCGAGCGACTTATCCATGTGCAGGTCGAACACTCTGATTTCTGACAAGTTGCTGCATTGTTCCACCAACATTCGCACCAGGTGTGAGCCGAGGAACCCACATCCCCCCGTTACCACGTACACCTGGCCTTTCTCCGTCGCCATCTGCAGGTGAAGAAAGAATCGTGTGAGGGACCACAGCAGACATAGAAGGTGACAGGAAACAATCACTTTATATTACATTGGAAAGCAACCAAAGCCAACAAGTATAAAAAGGAGCAAGAGAAGAAGTGGGCTCTCTGCAGCAGTATGTCATTGGCCGATGCTGAGTCAGACCGACCAATGAGAAAATCTCATGATTATTGGTGATTGAAGAAAGCTACATTTGAGTTAGGAAGAGTGATGGACCTCTACTTAAGAGACCTGAAGGACAAAATAAAAGAAACCCCCTACGTATTCATTCTATCATACTCATTTGCCGCTGTCTGCTCAGTTGAATGGAGGAGGATTGCTTATTGTAGTTAGGAAGTGGTTAATATTTCCTGCTGGTTGTCATCATTTCACATCCTGCTTTGAGTCCCTTTCACTGTCACAATAAGGAGAACCTGTAATGTGTGAGGTCTATGTGATATAACTAAAAAATAAATGTACCAAAGATATCAGTAACAGCTCCCCCCCCTTTCCCAGCTGATGGTATGGTCCACTGATGTGCACTTACATCTGTCCAGCCGGAGTCCCTATTGGTTTATTCTGGGGGTTGTCCTCTCCACAGGATTCCTGCCCATAAGAGGAAACTGCAGCACAGGCTTACAGCCATGGGGACGGGCTCTTAGTCAGTCGTGGGAACAGGCTCACAGCCAACAGGATAGGTTCACAGCCATCAGGACAGGCTCACAGCCAGGCCCACAGCCATCGGGACAGGCTCACAATCCTAGGAACATGCTCACAGCCAACAGGACAGGCCCACAGCCATCGGGACAGGCTCACAGGCATTAGGACAGGCTCACTGCGATCGGGACAAGCCTACAGCCATCGGGACAGGCTCACAGTGATCAGGACAGGCTTACAGTTATCTTTGCTGGTGTTCTAACAAATAATTCTACCAGCGGGAGTGTACAATGACATTATCATTAGGAAAGATTCACAGGTGTGTTTGTGTATGAATGCTGCAAGTCATGTTCCGCAGCCTTTCATCTCTCTGTGCAAACCATCCTATCTCCTGAACAGTATATCATACCGACTTTCAAAATATGTGGAACATAAATATATAAACTAGTGAAAATTGGACATTGGGGTTGCTGTTTTAAAAGTGTCTAGAAGCCTGAAGTTAAACATACAAATTATGGACCCCCGGGGCCACTTACATAGCAAGGAGGCCTGAACCCAAAATTTATACCTACCTGTCACAAAACTAGAAATGTCATACTACACTAACCTGTCCCCTTCCCTACTATGAACCCCAATTTCTCTGGAACGGGAAGATATACAAAACCAAAAATGTAGGTGAAAGTGGGGGATACCTGTGACTAACACCCCGTAAAATTTCATCGCTAAGGCAGTGTCAGAACATAAGGAACTCCGCCCATCAAAAAAATCTACCGTTACACATTGCTGGAGGCTTCTAGCGACTGAACCCAAATTTCTCACAGTTGGCTCACAGTCCACATGGCAGTATACAGCAGAGCCGCAGGGGACCTGGTAACCTCACTGACGTGGCAGCCGGTTATTATTTTCCATATTTTTTCATGTTTTCTATTCCTTAGGTACAATAACGCCCTGAATTATGGGTACTGGTAGGAACGCTGCCCATTTGTATCTTATCACAATGCTGACAATACGGCACTGGGCGCAGAGCAGTCGAGCAGCTCAAAGGTCACGCAGGTTCCAGTAAGACTTTTATTTTAAAGGGGTAACCACAAGCCCGGATATGAACATGGAATTGTCAGGAGTGTCACCGGCCATGACCCCCACAAAAATAGTTCTGTGGGCAGATTCCTGTTATCCCACAAGGAGATTACCCCGCTGGAGGTAAGGCCGATTATTCACTCACGGAGAGGAGAAGCTCAAAGTTCGGCAATTAGCGTCATGCGGTCACCATGGAGGTGTCTGGTGATTGGCTTCAGGACTGGAAAATATTGACCAATTATCTGTGGAAGATAAATGCCTGCAAATCCATATTATCTGCAGCTTTAATAAAACAATCCCTGGTGATCCTGCCATGAAGATCTTTGCTCAAGCACTTCCTTTAAAAGGGTGACAACACATCCCTATCTCCCAGTTGTACAGTCCCTCCTTGTCCTCCAATGGTGACTACACAAAGCTTTTTTTACACACGTCACACCGGTTGTCACCATCACTGGGAAATGCAATGCAGCCGTTTATAAGGTGCAGGAAGAGGCTGCAGGACATGTAACAAAAAGTGAAACCACATTGAATTAGAGGTTTCAATTTAAACCGTTTCCGTTGCATATTGCCCCACCCGGCATCCTCGGTGCCAGTGAATGGCAGCCAATAGGTTATTTATCCAGGGGTGGAGGAGCCCCGGTGACATCTCCAGGCAGACATTCAACACCACCGCAGCTGCCATAGAGACAGAAAAATGCGAGGTGTTTGCACAGCTGATGGGGGGCCAACCCCTGCACCACCCCACCAACGTGTATTCTTTCTTAAAGGGCAATCATCTGTGAGATGGGGCAAAGCCAAAGTTGGGATCCCAATACTATCATCCAATCTGCCTTTTATCTTAAAATGGTGCACCCTGGGGTAATAATTCCACCCAGCAACTCAGGACAGGGATGGTGGGGGTCCCTTTTAATGTGCACACCATTAAACATTAGCCCCTTCTCCCCCCAGTTCTGCTCCCTATGGTTCAGGGACTTTGTTGGCGCCTCCCCTCTTGGTTATGGGTTGGGGGCACTTTATAAGATCGGTGACACCTGTTGTGACAATGCCAGCTGCTACAGAGATACCCCAGGGTAGGGAGGAGCATCACAATTCTCCTATGGGGCCCCACTGATCATTGTTCTCCCCCATCATCTCTGAACATCGTCCCATTAACAATCAGCTTCAAGATTCTGATTTGCACCTGAAACTGCCCAAATTATTTGACCAAGTGGGCATCTATCTTGGACTGGCATTGCTC
Organism: Pyxicephalus adspersus; assembly: GCF_032062135.1. NCBI lineage: Eukaryota > Metazoa > Chordata > Amphibia > Anura > Pyxicephalidae > Pyxicephalus > Pyxicephalus adspersus. The sequence continues at coordinate 4,230,558 of NC_092864.1, read as the reverse complement.
GCCATTTTTCTCCACATTGGATGAATCAATTTGCTGATTTTTCCCTTCGGAATCTCTGGGAGATTTCAGTTTGTAGCTGCAGCCCTCATATGTCACATTCACCCCTTTAATCTGGCTAAGTGAGGACGTTGCCTTAGGACGGTGTCCTTGGAAAGGCGGTGGAGTGAATGCTTGGCACAGCATAAACAACAATTAAACATTCATCCCCGGTGAAATGTCCCACGACAAACCCCCCTAAAGTGCCAGAGTCAGATGATCTGAGAGTTTCGAAATCACAGATGCAAACCCTTATTTTGTCAACACCCGTCCTTTTAATGGTGCAGCCTATGCCCCCCACAGACTTTTAGAAGATTGGTCCGGGGGGGGTGTTAAGCCTGATATCCATAGAAGTCTGCCAGTCCCATTAGTGCCCATGTGCGAGAAGCTGGCACAAGACCAGCGTAGAGATTGCCTCCAGTGGGTACATTTAACAGCAGAGAATAATGATGGCATTAGATTCATAGGGGCACCCAGGTAAGCTATTACCCATGTAGGGGATGTGCCAGGATCCCTACCAAGTAATGATACCTATACATCAGGCAGCAATATTTTCACCAGATGGGGGGGGAAATGTTGGGGGTTCTGCCAAATGTGCCCACCTAGAAGGATGGGGTAGATAAGCAACTTGGTGTGTTAGAGTTGGGTTTGGGGTAGGTAGCTCGTGGAAGGGGTTAGGGTAGGGCAGCTGGTAGGAAGGGGTAAGCTTTGGCATCAAGGTGAGACACCAGTAAAAGGAGGGGTGGGGGTAAGTTAGGCAACTTGAGAGGTTAATGGTATGTTCGAGGTAGGTTAGCTTGTGGTTGGTCACCAGATTGCAAGGGGTTAGGCTCCGGGTAGGAAGGGGTAAGGATTGAAGGACTGGGCTGCTGGTAGGAAGGGGTAAGCTTTGGCATCAAGGTGAGACACCAGTAAAAGGGGGGGGGGGTAAGGTAGGCAACTTGAGGGGTTGATGTTAGGTTCAGAATAGGTTTGCTCGTGGTTGGGTACCAGATTGCAAGGGGCTAGGGTTGGGCAGCTGGTAGGAAAGTGGTGAGCCTTGGCATCATGGTAAGACATCAGGAAAAGGGGTGTTTGGGTAAGGTAACCCACCAGAAAAGGGTAAGGGGGGGGGGCAACTTGAATGTTTAATGCCAGGTTCAGGGTAGATTGGCTCTTGGTTGGACACAAGATCAGAAGGGGTTAGGGTTAGGCAAAGGTAAGCTTTGGCATTAAGGTGAGACATTAGGAAAAGGGGGGGTTGGGGATTAAGGTTAGGCAGAAGAAAAGAGGGGTAAGTATGAGTGGCAGGATGAGGGGTTAGATGGTAAAGTTAGGTAGAGGGGGTTATAGGTTTGGGTTTGGCAGGGGAAAGAGCCGGTTAGGGGTAATATTGAGCTTCACAAGGTGAAGGGTTAAAGTTTTGCAGCAGTATGAGGGGAAAAGGGAAAGTTAGGCATTAGGTGGTGGTTAGTTGGAGTTGGGCAGGAGATGAGGGTAGATGGTGAAGTCATGTCAGACTGTTGGGGGGTATCAAGATTTTGATTCCTGGTACTGTGTACCCCACAGTGAAATATTTGCCCCCCATGGTGCAGAAGTCTCCGGCCGTTGTGCCATCATCAGGAAAGCTTTCCATAATCTGACATTTCCCCCCATCAATGAGGGCTGATATGAACCCATGAGCAGCAGATTGGCCCCCTGTAGACCACAGTGACCCCCCTATCAGTTGGCACAAAGCGTGACGTTGGCACCCAGCTGATATTACAATCCGGTGACCCCCACTGACACTGATAGCAGTACGTACTGACACAGATCACTTACCTCCAGCCTGCAGAACACTTCAATGTGACAGGATCAGCTGGGTGCATCGTACACAGCAGAGGAGGGGAGGAGGAGGAAGGGGAGGAGAATCCCTGCCAGCCAATACTCGCAATGTCCCTGCAGAAAATATTCACTGCGGGTGAATCCATCGCTGTGAACTTGTGATGAATGCTTGGTGAATGTCAGATTCACTGCTTTATAAATAAACCTCTTGAAGTGTAGGGGAAGTCGGACAATTAAATTATTTTGGTTGTGTAAATACAATAAATGTTTTTTGATACATTAGATTGTGAGCTCCTTTGAGGGACAGCTAGTCACATGACTATTGCCTTTGTACAGCGCTTAATAATATGTCGGCGCTATATAAATACTGTGTAATAATACCTGTAGGCTAAGTGTATAAAATACCCTTTGATCCTGCCAGAAATCAAACTACTAAGAGTTACCCACACATAGCACCGCTTGGTTCTCCTCTATGGACTACAGAAAACCCAATGGCAATGAGATAGGGTTGCTCTGTAGCCTTCTTGTTCTACGGTGACAACGCAACTCCTACATTCATACATCACATTGAGTGTTGTCACCCAAGAACAGGAGGTATGTTACTGGTAGGATTAGCAGGTGGAAAACTAAGGCAGCCACCACATCTAAGGACTAAATATGTTTCTGTTTGCAGATTTTAGATAAGGGGCTTGAAGCAGCACCACAGGCCAATCAGATCCGTCTATTGCACCTGTTCTAGCAAGGAATATGCTGGGAGAAAAGTCAGGAGCTGCATGGAGGAGGCAAGGGATGGGTCACAAATATAAATGACTGTGGGCTCAGAAAATGGAGTCTGCCATGGCCAGGTAAGGCGCTGATTATTTGTTGGATTTGTCTTGTAGCCAGCAACCATTATTGCTGCCTAATAAACAGACTTTGTGTACTTTTCTTACTAGAATTTCTTTATATGGAAAGAAGATAAAACTGAAAGCAAAAATAAATAAAAGCGAAGCGAAAGGGAGATTATAGAAATTGTGAACTAATATAAGAATGTTGACCTGAAAGTTATTTTGGGTGAATTTTTCATATCTGACATTCCCAAAGTTCCACTTTTTGTGATTATTTTATATAAAGATGAGAAGAGTCTCCCCCTGGTGGATGCTCTTGGTATGGAATAGGGGAGGACACGGTGAGGGGTAGGGAAGCTTTGCACACATGACAGTACATTGGCACCTGAGGTGAATGGTTGTGCTCACCTTGGGTGAAAATATAACGAGTGCAGCACCCCTCGATGATGTCCCAGATCCTGACAGGATAATATTTATCTACTATTACCCATCAGTTATTTGAAATCTCCCCATCAAGGGCAATAAATTATAATCTTCTCACTCTTCAATCGACAGAAAAAAGTTACAAAATCAAAACTGAACTTGTTCCAGGTGCCCAACCCCAGTTTCTTGTTCCAATCTGGTGCCCAACCACAAGCTAACCTACCCCAAACCTAACACTAACCATTCAAGTTGCCTACCTTACCCCCCCCCCCTTTCTTTCTTTCCTGGTGCCTATTTTTACCCCAAGTCTTAACCCCAACTCTAATTCCTGATGTCTAGCCTTGGTACCGAGCTGGCTAAGCCCTTCCAATCTGGAGCCCAACCTTAATCCTGAGCTAACCTACCCCAAACTTAAAAATAACCTATCAAGTTGCTACCTTACCACCCCCACCCCCACACCTTTCTGGTGCCTTACCTTAACCCCAACTCCCCTTTCACTGATGTTTAACCTTCATGCCAAACCTCATCCCTTTTTACTGGCTGCCCAACCCTAACCCCTTCCAATCTATCTAACCATGAGTTAACCTACCCCAAACTCCCCCGCCTTTCCTGTTGCCAAAATGTACCCTTAACCCTTCTATTTGTTGCCTAACCTTACCCCCCCCCCTTTTCCTAATGTCAAACCTTGATGCTGAACCTTACACCCCCTCCTGCTGGGTGCTTAACCCTAAACACTTCTAATCTGGTGCACAACCTTAACCACAAGCTAACCTACCTAGAACCTAACATTAACCCTCCAAGTTGCCTATTATACCCCTCCTTTTCCTACTGCCTAAATTTACTCCGAACCTCCCCTACTTCCTGGTGCCTAACTTTGATTATGAACCTTCTTGATGTCAAAGCTCTGAACCCTAACCCCTTCCAATCTGGTGGCCAACCTTACCAACAAGCAAACCTACCCCAAACCCAACACCAACCCAATAAGTTGCCTATCAACCCCAGATGTGCCCACCTCGAAGGACCCCCAACCTTTCTGCTCCCTATATACTGATCATTTTGGTGCCCTCTGTATGGTTATCATTTGGTAGGGAGCCATAGAGCCTGGCACCTACTCTGCATGAGTGGTAACCTGCCTGTGAATTCCGCGCCATCAATATTCTCTTCCACTGATATTGGGGGATCCATTTGAGTCAGTTTATCACACATGGGTACTAATTGGACTGGCAGATTTCCATGGGTTTCAGGCGTAACACCCCTTGGACCAAGATTCTGTGCGGAACAGTCTGCCAGTCTGAGCTCCATAATATTGGTGGTGGAGAGGTGACGTATTAGGGAACAAATATATCTGCCAAAGGATTTCTATTTCTGTCCATTGCATTCTGAAATTTCCATACCTCACCCCCTTTTTGTAAATTTTGGATCGCCTTACAAGTCAGTGGTAATGCATGTAAGACGAAGGTCAGGCGAACTCCCAAACCGCATTCCTTTGTATTGGTGAATTAAGTTTTCCATCTGCAGAGGATGAAATGTGCTCCATATCCAGAACACTGGAAAAATACTTAGAAATGCTTAGTAATAAACATCTGCATACAATACGAGGGGTGCTGAGAAGTTCCTGGTTTTGCCTAGAAAGAAGAGAGCCAGAGTGATGAAATAACACATTTATTCCACATATTCCCCCTGAGACTGATGCACTTGCTACAGTGTAGTTGTCGCTTTTCTAGACCGTTCAAATAAAAGTCCTTTGGTTGGGCGGCAAACCAGCTCTCCGCAGCATCTTTAACGTAAGAAATGTCCTCAAAACGTTCCCCCTTCAGGAATTTCTTCAAATTTGGGAACAGATAATAGTCGGAAGGGGCCAGGTCAGGTGAGTAGGGTGGATGGTGGACCAATTGGAAACCCAGGGTGTTCAATTTGGCAGCCACAAGGTTGGACGTGTGCGCAGGTGGATTGTCCTGCAAAAAAAGGATCCCTTTGGTCAACTTTCCACGGTGTTTAATCCTAATTGCCTCCATCAGCTGGTCCAGGAGGTTCGCATAATACTGTCTGATGATACGAGAGCCCTGAGGTAGGTAGTCCACCAACAGAATACCGTCTTTGTCCCAGAAAACAGGCGCCATTACTTTTGGGCGATTTCTGGGTTCGGAACTTCTTCGGCCGCGGGGACCCGCTGTGGCCCCATTCCTTTGACTGTTCCTTGGTTTCAGGATCATAGATATGGTGCCAGGTTTCATCCTCAATCACTAACCTAGCCAAAAAGTCCTGTGCAGCTTCAAAATGGGCCAAAACGGCTTTGGATGCTTCAACTTGTTCCTTCTTCTGATAACTGTTCAAACATTTCGGCACCCATTTCACTGAAAGCTTGCCATGTCTAGGATAGTGGTGATAACAAACCCAACACGCTCCCCTGAGATGTCAAGTATCTGGGCTATCTTATATTCGCCGGTCCTCAATAATTAGCTCATGGACAGCATCGCAGGTTTCCGGGTCAGTTGAGGTTGGGGGCGCCCATTGCGGGGCCCATGTTCATCGGTGAAATGCCCGGTCTTGAAACGAGATATCCGGGTTCCGACAGTGCTGTAGGAAGGACACTTCTCCCCCAGTGTATGTGACATCTCAGTGTGAATGTCCTTTGCTGACTTTCCCTGGAGAAACAAAAACTTCATGACAGTCCGTAAATCCAACGACGTGAAACTTGCTTGTGCCTCTGCCATCACAACTTCTCACTAAAAGAAAAAACGGTTTTAAGAATTGCAAAGACCCGATATTTTCACAGTTACATACTAAGATATTAGGCTGTCATATGCCGCATATGCAGCACCCCCTCGTAACACAAGCTGAGTTTCGCTTCATTCTAGGAGAAAACAAAAAAGCAGAATGAAAGCATTCCTGCACGTGTGATATGAGAATCCTCAATCATCAGATACCACGTTGCTGGCCTTGATACCCGCTAGACCACAGACAGCGTCCTACGGCCCCTGGTCTATGCTGGGTCCACTTTCTGAGCGGCTGGTCACATGGTATACAGGAATCAAAGACTACGGGGTCTCTTAATTAGACATGTTGACCTAAACTTTACCCATTTTTCACATTGGATTTAGTTAGAATTTGTGTAAATCAGACATTACTCATCATTTTTCTTGATTTAATCCAATGGAAAAAATGGGTAACGGTTAGATGAATCATGGTGAAAATATTTATAAATATGGGAAAGGAAAAGATGGACTGGCTACAAATATTTATCCAGGCAAGGAAGAAGCAAACAAGGAAACGGTACGATGGTAAGAATTAATAATGAATCACTGAGCAGTCATTAAAACATTATTAGGGAACAGGAAGTTTAGGAGATGACCCATCTTTACTGATGCCATCTGGAAACTTCCAAACATTAGCTATCCAGAACATTTATGTCCATTGATATATCAAGAAAGTTACGAGGGAATACTTGTAATGGTAATTGAAGTCAATACTTTAATTGGTTCTTCCTCATTCCAGCAGGTCTTTGCTCACAGCCAAGCCCCACCCATCCCAGCACCAAACCCTCCCCTGCGGTTCAAGGTGGGAACCTCAAGGGCTGGTAGAGGCTTCTAAATTGTAAGGTTTAATTATATATTCCTTCCTAAAAACAGAAACATGATGGAGGATAAAGGCAAAGATTTTGGGGGTTGTTAAACCAGGGCATAATACAACGATTTCCCACACCAAACAATTGCTGACTAGGTACCAAACTTCAGTTTTGACAGTAAAGGTTTTCACAAAAATTCCTGCAGCCAACATAGAATAATCTGGACGGCAGAGTATAAACAGAACTGACAAATATCTTTCAGGTTGAGGTCCAACATTTATAGAAATATTTCACAAGTTAATTTCAGGTACAATGACTGCACCCCCACCAGCAATGCTTAGGAGGAGTCTGGAATTACTTCCTACACACATTGAATTTTTTGGCTAAATAAAAGTAAAATTAGTTTAGTGAGAGGTACTCTGCAAAACACTGAGAAATCATTTTATCATAGTTTACACTGAAGTGACCCCTAAATTTTATTTACCCCTACTCAGGCGCACAAACTTGCCATCCGTTCCGGGGCGGCCATGTGGTCAAAGCTGCATTATCGTGATATTTTAAGCCGGTCTTCAAACTGGTGCTGAGGTTCAGTTCAGGTACAGCTTCTCCACATCCCAGAACTGCTTCCTCAGGGGAGGGTCTACATGTAGGGTCTCATCTGGTGCTGCCCACAGAGAATAAATGGGCACAGCAGTGAGTAGGCAAAATGTTCCAACATTTTTTCTTTAACCTCCCTGGCAGTATTCCCGAGTGTGGCTCGGGGTGGATTTTCCATACCAAAAGCGGTAACCCCGAGCCACTCAGTCCTACCTGGTACCCACGTTCAGCGGCGTCCTCCAGCAGTGACCGCTGCGTCCTCCAGTGGCGTCCGTGACGTTCTCCAGCGATGCCCAGCATCTGCTTCCCCTGGAAATGCATTGCCAGGCTTCACAGATGCCGGCCCGACATCTCATCTGCTTGTGAGTCTTAGGCTGAAGGGCCGGACCTTTGGGCAGGTGGTAGGCTGGGTGGGAAATTTTAAATAATGAAGTTTTTGAAATGTACCACTTTTACATTGAAAAATCCTCATTATTCATACCGCCAGGGAGGATAACATCCAGTGCATTGGTGTAGTTGGTTGAGCAGCTGGCAAGACGCCACCTATGGGAACGCTTGTACCTACCACCAGTATCAATATCTATAATCAATTCATCAGAAAAAAAAGTTCCGGGTTTCTGACACAATCCTGTGTTAGCTACTTGCCAGGATGACCAATATGGACCCTTGCAACCAGGTGCTATTGTCAAGCAGCTCTCAGCTGGTGAATATTTTGCCAACCGCCCTGCCCACCAGGACCGCTCCTGACAATCCCCAGCCAATAGAAGACTGCCCTGTAATGTACTCTAGAAACTGACTCACATTACACCCTGTTCCAAGGTTCATTATGAGGGGTTCACAGCCAACGGGCTTAGCAAAGAACATTCAGTGAAAGAAGCGTGGTAATCTCATCACTATTCATCTCCCTGGCATTCACTCTTCTATTGCATTCTTTACAGCCATCATTTATCTGGGCTGCTCTGCAGTTTATGGTATGATTACATTGCTGGGATTTTTTATTCTCAGAGACGTCTCCACCCTTGTTATTCTGTATCACAACATTTACTTGGCCCCAGAACCAACTGAAGTCTGGGAATGGATGGACAGGTGTGAATCCACAGCTGTGGATGAATCTTAACGTGGGGGAGTGACACCAGCCAGAACAACTTTGATGCAACATTAGACGTGTGCACTAGTGAAAGCGAACCTACAGGAGGCCAGGAAATGATTTATCATCTGAAAGATTTTAATGCTTTTGGGTGGACTTTTCACCCCCTTTCATGCTTGTGGTTGCAAACGTCTGCTATTCACCCTGAAGCACCAAATGTTTGCACGTGTTGTCCTTGTGTTCACAATTGCAGTGGAGGAAAAGCAACTGTAAAGCCATAAGTGACATGGTGCTTCCAGGAACTCCGCCACAACTCTAGCGCAGCCACAATGCACCTGCAACTGCGTGCAAACTGCACAATTTCAGTGAATAGGAGCACGGTTGAGTCTACAGTGCAATGCTGAAAAGATCCAAAGGCGGCCCTATTCAGTATTCATGGGCTCATCATGGAAAAGCTCATGGGATCCCGGGGACACCTAAACATTTTGAGGTTTTAGTTTATCCGGATGCCCACTGATGTGCTATGCTCACCCTCCACTGGTGGTACTGCACTGTCATGATTTCAGTAGTCGTTTTGGACAACCTAGGGGCCCTTTAATCCGACATGAATACCTCTCCAAAAAATAAAAGCCAGATTATCCGGGGACTCATGTCGCAACAATCAGCTTCCCCACAAATATTCTGTTTGGCTAGCCCACATCCATTAGTAATTGGATCCACGTGCCAGGAAGAAGCTCTCACTTTCTTGTATATTTTGGCCAAGACTCTTGGCTGTTCTCAGCACTCCCTTCATTTCTGTACTGAGCTTTGCAATTCAGAGGTTAAGTAAATATAACCCAGGAAAGTGCGTGAGGTGCGACCATCTGGATTCATCCTGGCCAATTGTCTCTGGTATGTGGAAACCTGCGATTGACATTGCTACAGAGGATCTGTAGCTTTTATTAAAGTAATCCCTGGTGGTCCAGCCATGAAAGTTTTTATTAAGGGCTTCCGGTTATAGAGTGACAACACTCTGTCCCTGTCTTGCAGTTGTACTTCTGTGTAGTCACCCTGCCCCATGCACCCTAGCTATGCCAACACACATCGCATGGTTCACCACTCACCATCAGTATTGCAATTCAGAGCAATATGCAGCCGACGTTGGATCATGTGCATGTGAAGGAAGTGGCTGAAGGACCTCAGCAGAAATTGAGATGGAGAAAGAATGAAAAAGAACTAAAAAATATTTCGTACAGGATGATAAAAACAAAAAATGTCAACCAGCTTGAGGTTATCTAACAATTAGTGGTCATATTAGAAGAACACGAGCTGTCATTGCACCATTCGTATTTTCCGGAGAGGAACGCTCAACGCAAAATGTTCTCACGCTCACTGATAATGAAAGCTGAGGAAGTACTGATAGCAAAATGACTCTTGTGTGAGGTCAGCTGGATATTTATAACATTGCATTGAGAACAATAAATTTGTAACTTTAAATAAAATGCATTTCCAAATCACCAATCAGAAAATGAATTGGACTGGTTGTGTGTTATATATTAAGCATACATTTTTGTCTCCCATTTTTACCCTCTTTGCACTCAGACAGGAAGTTAGATAAAAATAGTTCCCAGTGGGGACATATGAAGCAATAAAAAAGTGAGAGAGGTCTGACCCCAAAGGAGAATCCAAAGTGCCACCGGTACATACTAGCTGTAATAGTCGGGGTCCCTATATTCCCTGCTGAGCACCTTGGATATCCCAAAAGCAACCTGAACCCACGTTGGCAGTTTTCAACCACTCTACCTACTAAACAGCTGGCAAAGCCATTGACCTACCTTGATGTCCCACATGGCAGGATTGATGTGCTGGGAGCTTTCGGTTTCATTTGTTTGGATTGGACGATCCATGAAGCCGGGACAATATTGTGACAGTGGAGTCAATGAAAAGAAACCAGAACTCTCCCGGTAAAAACCAGGACAGTTAGGAGCTATGTAGAGGTTCCTTCTATACATTTTAGTTCTGAAGGTGAAAAGTTTATCTCCTGAAACGTGTTGGCTGTTTATGACATTCACAACCAGGAAACACTTTCAGATGAATCACCAATCCTAATTTTTGATATTTTAAAAGAAACATTGAGTCTGGTATTAATCTGTTAGGAAATATGGTATTCAGGGATGACTTGTGATCGATAAAGCAAATAAGCATTGATTATGAATTCCCATTTCCATCATTCCGACCGCCAATATTATAAATCTGCAGAAGGAGTGACACCAATCAGGCAAAGAACAGGGCTCGGTGATTCATGGTGGTAACCAAAAAAAAAAGGTCTTCATCTAAGATGCATTGATCACTTACCTGGCATCTTACCTTGCATTGATCGACCAGTCTATCGTCAACTCAACATGTAGGGTTTCCCTTAATTCCCTCTACCCTCTCTTTTTTAACAAGGGGAAACCCTTGAAATAACTTTCAGGACTTTAGGGAACCCCTTCTATAATTATTATATCCACAGATCACAGTACAACAGTGTAGTGGTCAGTGGGAAGAATTCCTCTTACATTGCTGGTCATGGGAAAGAATGTCACCCTACACATTAGTCTAAAGGATCATGGTGGTGGTGTCACCTAAACTGACCTGAGGGCACAAATTAATCTTTGCACCAAGGAACCCCAAGGAACCTCTGGAGGAACCCTGGTTGAGATCACTGCCCAACACAATGGTCCTGAGGACAGAAGGTTGATGATTTGACCATGTAACCCATAACTCTTTTGGCCATCAGACTTTCTCCACACCTAGAACATTCCAGAGATCTTTCCCATCAGATGTTCTGTTTTCTGTCAATTTTACCGAAATTTACCAATTACCATTTTGTTATCTATAGACTGTATATACAATAAGACTTCAATTCCAAAGTTGACATATAATTCCAGAAACATGAAAGTATCGAGAATTGTGATGAAAGGGGAAGAGATGTTCCCGAGGTGAGATCACTATTTTGAGAAATCAGCAACAGATCTTTGTGTATTTACAAACTGAGAACAATGAGGTTTCATCTGCTTCTTTTTCTCTTTCCTTGTTCCTCCTTTACCCCTCATCAACATTAATTTGGAATTTTTTTATGAATTCTTTCTGTTTCAATTACAGTCTGTGTCCAGTGACAACATAACCGGGTATCTGTGTGTCCCCACAAAATGTAGGTCGGTCGTGGTTGGTGGGAGGTCGGCAGGGAGATGTATATAGTTTACACAGACCCCTGTTCTATTGAATAATGCTCAATCCCGATGCAAGTGGTGGACTGACCAATTAAGGAAATATGTAAATATCAAAATTCCTTGATTGGAGAGTGGCAATGCCATGCGGACTGTCCACGCGTGATGCCAAGTCCAATGAATGAACCAGGAACAGACAAGTAGAATCTTGACGGAAGTTTAAACTTTTTTTTAGAACTAGAAGAGAGTGTTGTCTGGTTGAACTTTATGGTTGCACTAACACTGTTCACAAGAGCTTACAATCTAATACATTGTTTCTCAACCAGGGTTCCTTTAGAGCTTGCTAGGGGTTCCTTGAGCAATCAGGAATTTGTGCTTCTCAGGTCAGTGACGTCAATGGTCTTTTTAGCTATCTGAAAGGATGACATTCTTCCCAATGATCTGCAATGTAGGGGGCATTCTTCCCAATGATCACCAGCTGTGGATATGGTAATTATAGGAGGGGTTCTCCGAAGACCTGATTGTTATCTCAAGGGGTTTGCCCATGTTAAAAAGGTTTAGAAACACTTATCTAATATGTGTGTGAAATGATGGGGGTTGGTGGAGGTGGTAGTGCTGTGAGGGCTGAGGTCACCAATGGTTCCATGTTGGCATCAGAAAGTCCCCAAGCTGATAGAAAAGCTTCTTAGTGGTAACTGTTGTCACAGCTCCCTGGGGTTCTCAGGTTCAGCCTGTGATTCATCCCCACTTACGTATCAAGTAGCATGTAATCCAAACACAAACATCAACTTCATGACCTAATTTTCTTTCAAGAGTTTGCTGAGAAAACCCAAACAAAACCAATGCAGGATGACCTACCAGGCGTATCATATCAGGAAGAGATGTTTTATTCTACTGTTTCTTTTGGGGAATCCCCGTCGCTGCCTCATCCTTATCACCTTTTCCCAATATACAGTCTGCTACTGTGTCAGATTCCCGTTTTTCCTTAAATGCGAATTGCTATTTATTGCCTTAAAGGTGAACTGAAACCTTATTGTGTCACCAGAGCCTTGGTCATGCTAGTACATCATGGTCGGTGTATCTTCAAGGATGATTTTTAGAAAGAATTGGTGGGCAGAGAACAGAACAACATTTCTTTATTAACTTTTAAATTCATTTGTTCTTGTTCAATGATTTGAACCTCTTGCCATAATTACCCTAAATGGATGATCAGTGGCTATATTCTCTGGAATAGGGTAACTGGTTGCCATTTTTGAAGGTGTTATACATGGTCCAATCAGTTCCTAAGTAGTGATTGTGGGAAAATTGGCAATCTGGGTGTTTAAAACAAATCTCCTTGGTGGATGATGGTGGTCAACACTGGTGGACGATGGTGGTCATCAAAATGGTGATATCTGCAGATCCATAATGGATCTTGAAGGACACCCTCTCCTGGCTTTCCAATGACTCGGAAAGTTGGGTGGAATTAACGTGAGGCTCCTAGTAGGTGACAAAGTGAGGTATCTACACAGATCCCATGATGGATATTTTAAACACTAAATGAATAACTGAAGGAACCGCCAGTAGGGCAAAACTGGCAACCACAAATTGGTAGCCACCAAGAAAACACGGATTACCCTTGTGGCGGTAAAAGGACCAAACCCTTCTTAGATTCCAGGTTTCAGGAGAACCCACGTCTAACAATGGTAGCACTAAAAGATCTATTCATCCATTACCCAAAACTTACCCTCCCCACTTGAATGGCATACAGCCCAATTCCCCTTCATGTACGTGATGCTTCATTTACAGGTGTTGCCACTTTCTTCATGTTGTCACCTACCTGGTACACCACATACATGCTTGCTTTTTTGGACACACACAACAAATTGCCTCCACTTGTATATTTAGGGCAGCCTAAAGAAACCCCTGTTGTTGGTTTCTATAAGAGCAGATCGTGGTGTATCTCTGGCTATCTTTCGGTCACATTTTTTGTGGCCCATTGTGTATCACAATCTCCGGCTTCCTGTAAATAACAAAACAGTTACTCAGAATTCAGTGACCGGCAATGAGGGTTGGAGGTGTAGGCTTCCCTTTTCCTGCAGCTTTGGCTCCATTCCCAGGAATCAGAAGCACCATGGCAGTATTACCAACAAGTACCGAAAGCTACAGTGCAGAAAACCCACATAGTGCCAGCCGTGACCAACTGGAAACAAAGGGGAAGTGAAGGAGGATGCAATCAGTAATATAGGGGGATATAGTTATCTGGTACAATATTGGAGGAGGAAGCCCTTGTTCACCAGGCAGCCATAGTTGATTGAGTCCCCAAATGATTATCTGTTATCTTCATTCCCGGATTGATAATATTAGTGATATTGGTCTATTGGGGACTTTGGGAAGGGAGTATCCAGAATACTGAGATTCCTGGCATTCGGATCTCGTCTAGGAAGCTCAATTTGTGGATCGGAATTTGAAAAAAATTCCCAAAGCTCCATCCGTGTGATGATCCAGAGGAAACTAAACAAAATCTCAGATGGTCAACCGCATTGATGTATCTATCGCAGTGATGTTGGGGGGAAGGGTTGTGGTAAAATATCCAAATGCCCACACGTACAGACACAGATTTTCTGCATTATTCAGATTTTTTTCTTACGGTGAAGGTAATATGGTGATGTGAAAAGTTGCTGTGTCTGTACATCTACTGGACTTATTATGAGGATCTCCCACTATCCCAGTGTTGAGTTCATGGGTCTTCACACTTACTGTGCCCATTATGAGGTTCTGCCACCATCCCTGTGTTGTGTTTTGGGTCTTTACATTTAGTGGGCCTATTATACAACCCTCCCACTATCTCCGTTCTGAGTCACTGGGTCTGTGCACTTACTGTGCCCAATATGAGGGTCTCCCACCATTCCTGTGTTGAGTTCCTAGGTCTGTTCACCTACTATGCCTTTTACAAGGGCCTCCCACCACTCCAATGCTGAGTTCCTAGGTATGTACATCTACTGGGCCCATTATAAGGCCCTATCACCTGTGCTGAGTTCCTGGGTCTGTGCACCTACCCAATATGAGGGTCTCCCACCATTCCGATGTGGAGTTATCAGATCTGTACACAATGGGCTCATTATGAGGGTCTCCCTCCATCCCAATGTTGAGTTCCCAGGTTTGTACATCTACTGTGCCCATTATGAGAAACTCCATGTGCTCCCACTCATTGGTGAGACATTTCTTACTCCCAATGACCAATGTCCATACTACAGATCTTGCAGTCTAGCAGATCGTGTCACGGCTCCTGTTTACGGAGCTCTGTAGACCCCAACGCTGCTCTTGGCTCTTTTAAACAGCACATGCAATGTCTGCCTCAGTAATGCTTTTAGCAGCCCAGAACCTCCAGGCCAAATCCCAGGCGTGAGCCCAGACATCAATAGTCAAAGCAGACCCAAAGCATGAGAGAATGTCTCATAAAGAGGTTTTGTCGGGAATCTACCCCACCACCAGCCCTTCATCTCTCTTTTGTCACCACATTCCTATGACTCTCAGCACCACAATCAGCACTTCTTTTCATCTGGTTTTGTCATTGGGTTGCTCATGTGAAAATGTTTTTTTGAAAGTTGAAAGTTCAAAGCACAAAACAGCTCTGCTTCTGCTGCACCAAGCAGTGATCTGTTATAATAATAGTAATATAAGAATGTAAAATCCAAAAAACAACAATTATATTGATGTCATAATGATGAGTTATAAAAATTTGTGCCCGCATTAATAAATTCCTGGCCAATGATAACGCTCAGCTTCTCATGAACAGAAAGCAGAATAATTCCACTTTTCTTGCACAACAAAAAAAATTGGAATTGTGTTGTTGCTTCAGGGACGGCACCGTTGTCCTTGGGTATCATAGGGGACTTTGTTGGCACAATTAGTAGGTGTGTCCTCAGCTTTAACAGGTGCTAACATTATCAGGAACGTCTACAAAATGGATATATTTTGGATATATTTATATTTCACGTCTCCCGACAGCCAGTGTATGATTGATCAATATTATATTGAACATGGAGACTCTCCTGGATGAGGTTCAGGTTTTCTGTAGCCTGGGGTTGAGGCAAATCCTGCAAGTTTCCAGTTTGTCATATATGACAAAATTATAATAGATTCCATCAAGATAAATTTTGGTGACCCATAATGAACTGCATGGACTATGGTCAGCAAGTTCCAAATGCCAATTTTGGTGTTGGAAATCTCCAATGATGTCAATGACCAGATAAGAGAAGTGATGTGACTTGGGACTCCGTATTGAAGATGTCTTCCAAATTCCAGGAAACCTCACACACCCAACAAACCCAAGTTACTATCTGATTCCAGAACTCAGATGGGGGTTTAGAGATGACACATTGTGTAAGTCCTGGTGTCTGTGTAGTTCTTGGCCATCATCAGGGTTAGACCAGCTCATTTGGGTCCGGTTGACACTAGTATTATGCTCTCAATATGAGTTTTTTGGGGGCCATATGGGGGTCCCAGGACTAGCCTTTGGCTCCCTGGCAGTCCTATGTCATCCAAAAATGGCAGGAAAACTGTTTACTGGCTGGTCCTCATTCTTGCTTTCTCTTGTGGGCCCGGGGGCCCCAGCTGCTGTAGCCTCTCACCTTGTGACTGGCTCTGGCTTTATGAATACCTATAGTGTGTACTGATCTGAATAGCAAATGCCATGGTTAGAATCTCTGGACTGGCAGCTGAAAGGGTTATTTCCATAGACTGTAACTTTTGAGGGTACTTCCTTCACATTTCTAACAATATCTGCGGGTTTGGGTGCTGTTTCCTGCGCTCTCACCATTATTCTCCGTCCTTGAAACCCCCGTCTGAATCATATGAAGGTTTTCCTTTGTTTATTATTTCCATAAACTGGCCACTAATGAGCTCAGTTTAATATTTTGGGAAAGGAAGGAGACAGAGAATGACTGTTGTGAGGATTCTAAACTTTGTGACTGTTCAGAGCAGGTGGCACCTTTTCATCGGCAGGTCCAGTAACTTTGCATCCTAATTCAGGATTTTGTTGTATGTTGAAGACTCTGGATAAGTCTACATTATGGTCATCAAGTCTACATAATGGTCACAAGGTCTAAGTTATGTTTATCAGGTCCAGATTATAGTCACCAAGTCTACATAGTGGTCACCAGACATGTTATGTTCATCAGGTCCACATTATTATCATCAGGGCCACATATTAGTCACAACACCTACATAGTGGTCACCAGGTCTACGTTATGTTCATCAGGTTCACAATATGGTCACCATATCTACTTAATGGGCACCAAGTCTACATAGTGCTCACCAGGTCAACGTTATGTTCATCAGGTCCACAATATGGTCACCATGTCTACTTAATGGGCACCAAGTCTACATAGTGGTCACCAGACATGTTATGTTCATCAGGTCCACATTATTATCATCAGGTCCACATATTAGTCACCACATCTACATAGTGGTGACCAGGTCAATGTTATGGTCACCATGTCTACTTAATGGGCACCAAATCTACATAGTGGTCACCAGGTCAACCTTATGTTCATCAGGTCCACAATATGGTCACTATGTCTACCTAATGGGCACCAAGTCTACATTATGGTCACCAAGTCTACATTATGTTCATCAGGTCTAAGTTATGTTCATTCAGTCTACATTATGGTCACCAAACCTAAATTGAGGTCACCAGGTCTACATACTGGTCATCAGGTCTACATAGTGATCACTAGACATTAGCTATGTTCATAAGGTCCACGTTATGGTCATCAGGTCCACATATTAGTATCCATATCTACATAGTAATCACCAGGTCAACCTTATGTTCATCAGGTCCACATTATTATCATCGGGTCCACATATTAGTCACCACATCTACATAGTGGTCACCAGGTCAATGTTATGGTCACCATGTCTACATAATGGGCACCAAGTCTACATTATGCGCACCAGAACTAAGTTATGTTATTCAAGTCCACATTATGGTCACTAAGTCTACATAGAGGTCACCAGGTCTACATGCCACACACTTGTTCTGTAGACAATTATGACATAGTGTGTGAGGCTGGCCATGCAGGTGTCATTTTAGTTGTACAACATACATAACACTGGTGGGATGGATATTACCATAAAAAACACATGAAAATAATATTATTTTTTGTTTAGGTGATCCCCCCTACTGTGCCAAGAGACCTGGTATCTGGGTAGTCCTACCCTGTACAATGTTGATTCTTCTGGACCACACTTCTATCACCCTTTACATTGGAAAAATATTTGGGTCATTATCATCCCTGTGCCACATCCAACTGTGATCAGCATGGGACATTTGTGGAAAGTCCTAAAGGGTATCCAACACCATGAAATGATTTTAATTATGGAAAGGAAGATTGAAGGCCAAACTTAATGAAGAAAGGCCATGGGTCATATTTAATAAAGGGGAGGCTAAGGGCCAGATTTAATAAAGAGAAGACCGGAGGCATTGAAGTCATTGAAGTCATTGAAGAGGAGACTGAGGGCAGAGTTAATGAAGGAAAGGCCAGGAATTATATTTTTATAGAGCAGGCTGTGGGGCAGATTTAATGAACATGAAGCTGAGGGCAGATTTATTGAAGAGAAGGCTGAGGGCAGATTTAATAATTAGAAGGCTGTGTAGTTTAAGTTACATGGTACACCAGAGAACACTACAAGAACAAACAATGGCTTAGGATACAATGTACCCAGATGCATCTCCCTGACGTACTCTGCACAGATAAATATTGGCAGATAACATAGATTAGGCTTCTGATGAATGTTGACTCTCATCGCTCTTTGGTCAACCTTGAGATAACTGCGGGCAACCTTGAGATAACTGCGTGTTCCTCCCATCCAGCCAAGGCCATGTCTGCAAAATTGCTGATACAGGGGTCATTGTGCATCACCTGCCCCCTCCCTTAGATGAATACCAGACAAAGGGTGAAACTCCTGAGAAGGTATAAAAGGTTAAACTTCATGATATATATCTCTAATGGCAGCCAACATTCTATAGTAATAGCGGATGTATAAAAGGTGAATCCACAGCAGATGGATGAAGTTCTGAAAAAACGTAGAAGTCATTCTAATCATTGACAACCAAATAAATTTGCCATCAATGATTGGTCTTCAGGTGGCTAAGGGTTGGAGAAGTCCTAAAGGACCAACAATACTTTGGAGCCAATTTATAAAAAGAAATGGAGGATGGAAAAAAGTTTTTATCCTCTATGTTGTCAACTCCTATAAATTTGATCACCTTTTTTTTTTTTGCTGCCATATTTAAAAAATTTGGAACTGTTCTTGTTCTGTTCTGACAACATAAAAGCTCATTGAGGAGACGTGTTGTCGCTCAATAACAGGAACCAAAACAGGACCAAAATAACCAGGAATTATTTTAATGAATGCAAACCACTTATAGAATAACAAATATATTATAATAATAAAGATTGTATGCTATAGAAGGTCTCCTGTGTCTGGCAATTGGCTGATAGCGGTGATACACAGAGGGAACAGTTCCTGAATTTTACCTGTAAATTCTGCCCCACCAATCACCACCCCCTGGCATCTGCCCGCAGCTTCCTCTCTTATCCACTTATTCTTTGTAAGATTGTAGCAAGTCCATCACAAAGGGAACTCAGAATCTCTGGCTGGTGGGGAAATACTATCACCGAGCAAAGGGAAGTAGAAATTGGCCAATGGCTGTGTGACAACATCCCCGAAATTTTCTCACAACCCCAGGAATGACCACAGTGCCGGCCATCACCAGGAAACCAGATCAGAAATTGGGGGTTGGTGTTATTATAGCTGATTTCCTGACGTCTTACCTGGCAGGCTTCATGTAACGTGGAACTGTCATCAGATTTATAGTTATATGCTGAGAGATAATCTGGGATTAAATGACCATTCACAAAGATCTCATGACCCCCTAAATATTGCCTTCAGTTGCTTTACTCTCTATGGCACCATCTTTGTTCAGACCAGTGGGGCCACCATTGACTTTCTGGATGGAGATGACATATACTTTAAATCCCGGTTCTTCTACAGTTCTTGGCTGTTTATGTCTAGCACAAAGCAGCCATTCCTGCATACTCTAACCTGGTGACTTCCTTAGCATCAAGTGAGTGATTACTGGAGTACAGGAGACTGGGGAAATGCTTCCTTCTACCTGATGACATCATCTCAACCATGGAATACCAGTTACAATAAAGAAAAAAAAATCCCCATGCAGCCATCGTATATTTTGCAGTCCTTTGACGTCTGCAAGATGCACAATTCTTTAAATCCCCTAAGGGTCCATTTTAGGGCCACCAATAGTTAAACTGAGACAAAACATTTTTACGTTTTGGACAGAAGGGGTCACCTGCTCCACTGACAGCTCTCACATTTCGGATTTCCTCTCGTCACACGGTATTTCTAATTAGATGATTGCAATTAATCCGGAGAGATTGGCAAACAGGATTTCCTGCCTGCTGGAGAACGTAAGGCCGACCGAGACTGCGGCGAGACAGCAGCGGGTGATCGGCGTATAATCGTGATAAAGATAGGAGGAAGTGGCTGAAAATTGGGGACATGATGAAATAAATGGCAGGACTGTGTGCCGTGACAAAATGCTGTAACCATCTGGGGGTCTGAATTTACCAATCGGTGGGGCTGAGCACAGGCTGCATCGTTCCCTTTCACACAGATCAGGTCTAACATTATTACAAAGCTACAAAGCTGCAGTCTGATTACTGTAGGGAAGAGACTGAGGAAATGCTTCTTCCTGTATGCAGCAGGTTGGTGACATCATCTCAGCCTAGGCTAAGTCACTGGAGCATGGGTGAGAGCATCTCCATTACCACAAGTATTGTAGTACCACAGATATGCAGTGCCCAGTACCTCCCCCCTCCATGTTGTCTTCACTGTGTGCATTGGGTCACTGTCATGTTGGAAGGTGAACCTTTGGCCCAATCTGAGGACCTGAGCAAAGTAGGTGGGGGTGAGACACCTTTCCCTCATGGTCAACATCAGGCTGGATGTCTGGCCTGTGCACTCATGGCATGTTGTCAGGTCATTGATTTTCTTTTATGGGCCAGTTTTGAAAAGTACTAGGCACTGCATACTAGGGACACCCCACAATACCTGTGCTATGGATGGCCAGGCACCTCATTGACCTGGAGATTATGGCAGCAGGGGCACCATAGGAAGAGGGCAGACTGGGTAGGCAGCAAGGTGCATTATGGGAAGGGGCAGACTGGGGAGGCAGCAAGGTGCATTATGGGAAGAAGGCAGGCTGGGGAGGCAGCAGGGCTCAACTATAAGAGGAGGGCAGGCTGGGTGATCCGAGGGAAGAAGACAGGTCAGCGGAGGCAGTATGGGGAGGCAGCATGGTGCACTATGGGAAGAAGGAAGGTCTGCTGAGGCAACAGGGTGCACTTTGGGAAGATGGCAGGCTGGAGAGGCAGCAATGTGACCTAAAGATTCTGCTGCCTACATCTTGGTGACGAATACCTCATGAACCTCTCAGAGGTCTTGTTGGGCCTTCCCTAGATGGGTTACAGGGGGTACCTACACAATATTAGGCTGGAAGGGAGGGGAAGGGTGTTAATGTTTGACTGATCAGTGTCTATGACTACAAACATGTCTGCCTTCCGATAATTGTTCCAGTATATTCCTTGGAAATGGTCATTTCCCGCTCCTGTGACGTGTCCTGGTCTGTTAATGCCATACAGAGACATATTTCTATAGAAAGGGGTTAGCAATGTGCACATTTCTGACTAATGTTGCATATTTAGGACAATCTTCCTTAAAGTATTTTCTTATAGTTGTCTTGGTATTTTCCATATTTAGCCTAGAGCTGGGCTCTAATCTACAGTAAATACACAGATAACAAATATATGTGGGAAGTTTTATCTGCCAAAGAATTTGGGTTTCTGTCCATCTGGTGCTAAGATTTATACATCTCTGGCACACAACACAGCCAAGACAGGCAGGAATAGAACCCTGCTACTCTTACAGGTATCATCCCTGCCCTGGCCTGTGATTACCAGGAATTTAGCACTGCACCTTTACCAGCAATTACAGCCTCAAGTCTTTTTGGATGATAATGCAGCTAGCTTTGCACACCTGGATTTGGGGGATTTTTTGCCATCTTTAGAAAACCTCCCAGACTCAGTCAGATTGGATGGGGACTGCCATTTGTAGGTCTCTCCAGAGATGGTCAGTAGGTTTCAAGCCAAGGCTCAGAGTTGTCACTAAAAGTGACCTGAGAGATGCAAATGGTTCATTGCTCAAGGAAGCCCCGTTGAGAAACCCTGATCTAGACTATACATAGCTGACAAAACTGGAACACAAAGTTCTGCCCGCCTGGACTAAAGTTTGAATCTGACCCTGAATGGAAGGAACAAGCTGTCCCAAGATCGGTCCAGGACTAGATTCCGATACTTCAAAAGCTGGTTCCAATGACACTTTTCAAAGGTTTTGAATTCATCTGAATGGATATAACCCTTGGAGAGCAAAGTTTTTATTACCCAAAAAAACCTGGAACCGAGAGCCAGCTTTATGATAACACTGAGGTGCATATGAGGGTGCAAAGGGCAGGGTAGCTAACTGATAGTAGGGACTCTACAGATGACTCCTTGGTGGTAGATTCCATGAAGATATTTTTGTTGCCTCAAAGACAATGAGGTTCAAGCGAGAGGGAATCTCAACACTGGGGTAGGGGAGTGGGAAAAGAAGGATAAGGATAAAGAGGGAGACCACTTAGCAGCCAGTTGTTTTGGATTCTGGGTGTGCTTGCTACCAGTAGCATCCTTGAGGATGTTGTCAAAAGCTGGTCCTTCTAATGCCATGCCTTTACCAGAATAAGGTTTGGAAAGTGTCCTACTGCTAACCAGTGCCCAAAAGGTGCCTTGCAGGCTATTCCGCATGTCCAAATCTTGATTGAAAAAATGCTACGGCTCAACTATAGAAATGTCCCGCATCCTCCTCAGACAAGAACAAAGAAAGCTTTGGTAGTAGGAGGGGATATCCTGGGTCAGCAGCTGTTTGGCAGTGTGCAATCCTCTTGTAAGTGGCAATATACCATGCATCCCTCAATAACCGAGAAAGGATTCATTGGTAATTGTCCGGTAAGCTCCTCCTTACTTCTCTTTTTGTCCCGACAACACAATGCCTTTGCTGCAGTGACAAGCAGAACCAGCCAGGTCCGGAAAATCTAATCTTCCATCTAAATCTGCATTTCTTAACCCAGGAGGGGTGTTCCATCTATTACATAGGGATGTCAACATTGATGGGGGTTTTAGTGCAGAAGACACGGCTGGCAATATGAATTTAGGAGCTCCGTGGATTTCTGGCTGATCAACGGATATTTTTTGGTACTTTTAGAGTTGTAAGCATAAAACATGGAAATGTCTACAATATATGTTTCTTTTTCATTTTTTTTTACAAGACATAAATAATAACTTTAGGTAGTTTGATATTGAAAGATTTTTTCCTAAACGGTGAGGGGCTTTTTATCACCACCTCCCCCCTCTACTACCCTGTTTCCCCGATTATAAGGCACTGTCTTATATTTTTTGAAATGCCAAAATATGCCCCCGGCTTGTTACTTTCAGTTTCACTCTGCACTGCAGCCAGGAGCAGACACGTGCTGCAGCCAGCATCAAGGAGACACACACAGGATCAAATATCGGGGGATGTCTTTTTCACGGGTGAGTGTCCTATTTTAATTATTTTTTCAAAAATCCGGGGTGGCTTATTTAATGGGGATGTCTTAAAATCGGGGAAACACGGTAGCAAATCAGAAATCAAACACAAACACACAATGTTGTATACGTAATAAACTCGTGTTTCTACAAGAAACAAAGCAGTTAATATACAGAATATACAATTTTTATCAGGCCTGACACCCCCCCTTCCCTTGGAGACCTGACCACCTGCTATAACGCACCCTCCTCCCACCCCACATACAAAGCTGGAGACAACTCCCATCTCCACCAAAGGTCATTTGATAACAGAGCCAAAAACTTGAGGAAACCAAAACTTGATTCCAGTCACCGAGAACAAATATGTCTTCATTGGTGACATGCACATATTGCTGGACTCTTAAATATGCTAAAAAAAAGACAACCAAAAAAATCCACACTCGTGGAAAGGTTTAAAAAAGTGAACTTTACCTGTTTTCCAGGTAAGACATCGAACTACAAGAGAAGCGCCGGAAGTAAAATAAAAGTAGCTATGGCAGGATTGATGGAGGTGGCTTTCCTAGCAGGTAAAATGTTCACTGTTTAAAAATTTAAATAAATTAAGGATAAAAACCCAAATATTCATACAAACCTATTAAAAGAAAAAAAGGAGAATCACAGCTGGATGTCTATTATGGGTTACAAATATCAGGGGGCTCGTTGGACGCCATTAATTGAGGTGCGCGTAATAGAACATTCAGGGATTCTCAAATGAGTGCATTAAAGGGTAGGAACTCAATATTGGCATGAAATTGCCTATGTGTAAGAGGACATAAGGTGGGAGGGGGGAAATGCCGTGTCAAGCCTGATGGTCTGTCGCAGCCACGTCCTCATCTTTGACCAGTCCCCGGGTTACTGCAGAGTCTGCCTTCGGCTATATATACATATGAACAAAGCGTAGTGTGCTTGTATTTACAAGAGTTGAGGGGCCACATCAATACAAAGACGAGAAAAAGGGACAGCCGCCGCAGGATCAGTCTTGTTCAGTTCTGCCCATGAGGGGCAGCATCAAAACCCAGGGGGCATTCGTTCTCAGACCATACAAGGAAAGGGTTTGTGCGTTACACAGTCTTTGCTATGGCCACAGAGAACTAAGAAGATTCAAAGGTCACACCATGACAGGTTTTGATACTGAAGGGTTCACAACCTAGGTTTAGGGTTATAGGAAAGTCTTGGACTTTCAACATAAAAAAGCGGGGGGTGGGGAGGGTCCACATGTCTTGTCTGTTGCCCTGTATAAATAACATACTCCCAGAAAGGAATAAAAGAACAGATTACAGAATTATATAGAAAAATAGGCCAATTAAAATGGCTAGCAAATAAAAAAATTAACATATTTATATACAGATCAGTATTCCCTGTGGGACTGAACAAATGAAGTGGAACGACCATCACAATACAGATCTGGTCAACGTTGTAAGGTTTATGGCGACTCATCACCGCCTTAAAGTGCCATACTTAGGCCAGGCTGCAAAATTCTTCAGGTCTAAAAAAGGGGAAAAAAAACATTCTAAATACCCACAAAAAATACTAGGTGCAGTAATGGGCACCAACAAAATGCCAAACGGTCTTCATACTGGGGGAAAAAAAAAAAAGGTAACAGGCCGGGTTGCTTTAAAGGGTGTCACAAACAAGCATTTTGCCCATTTTGACCTTCAGAGTTTGACGTTTTGGCCACAGTAAGCAGTTATGCAGAGGCAATGCCCAGAGCTTGTGATTGGGCGTGCAATTAATTCAAAGTCCCTCGGCAGTTTTCAGTCCCACATAAACAAGGGATCTTGTTTTCTTCAATGGGGAATTTGTAGTCGTAAGTTATCTCCTCATTGACTTTGATCGCTTGCTTGGAGTAGATAACGATTTTCTTTTGAGATTCGATGGTGATGACTTTGGCGTAACAATTGGGCTAAGAGAGAGGAAAAAAAATTAGTTTCAATATAAAACTTGATAAATAATCAAACTCCTTATTTGAGCCAGGGTTACATGTTGGCATTCACTGATGGAAAAAAGCAGTCTTGGGTTTTCGAGTGGTTACTGAAAAACAATGCGTGTGTGTGTGTGTTGGGGGTAGGGGGCATTAGACAAATGGAATAAAGTATAGGAGGGTGCTGGTATGCTAATAGAATTCAGGGTTACTGGATTCCTATAGGAACAATTGGAAATACTAAATTTGCCTTTTTGCCTACCCACCCACAGCTTCTCTACACCCACCTGAAAAAAGATTTGGGGAGAACACTGCAAATTGCGACTAGCTGTAGCTATGCACCAATCCACAAAGTCAGTCCAGGGCATCTTCTTGTCAAAGTAGCCTAGCATCTATCAGTCTTTCTAATTGTGGGTGCCAAATAGATCTGATTAGCCTCCCTACCAGCTGAACTCTGAGATAATAGAAGTAGCTGCAATCCGATATACAAGCACATTTGGCTCAGTCTACTACTTTGCTTTTATACACTGTTTGCATGACTTAACCTTAAAGGTTACCTTGTTCGATACTGGATGAAGCAGAGCTTTAAGTGAGAAATACCACTGTATATCGTTTTACTCACAGGGACTTTTAGGTTATCTCAACAAAATCCCAAACTCTAATACTTAACAGAGGCTTTTTCTTTGTACAGAGTTCATTAAGTTTACAGGAAACAAAACAAAGCCGGGTTAGAGGACTGATGCAATAGGGGAACATTCCAAGGATGTTTCAATAAACACCTGGTAACCATCCATTACAAGTATGTATAAAGAAAGCTACCAGCCTTCCAGATTCACCTGGCAATAGCCAGAAAAATTGATACAATGTCGGTTTATTTGCGGTTTACAGCCTGGTGGGGATATCCAGCTTTACTTTATGTTTTAAAAGCGCAACAGGAAGTGAGCGGTCAAAAAAAAAAAAAAAATCTTGGTAGGAGGTATGCAAATATCAAAACGTCTAGATGGGTGGATGTCAATCTATAGGAGAGGGCTTTCCCAGGCAGGATGCATTTGAAATCAGACTGGCCATGTTATGGAGTCTTCATGGTGAAATTCAATAAATGAATGGTGTGGGTCAGGGATACTCCGGCTGGATATCCTCCAGCTCTGACTTGCTGCAGCTTCTGCAGTACGAAGCTCCAGGACTCTTACCGTGCAACAGTGGTTTATAAATCTGGCCAAGTTGCCACATTTGGTGGCATCTATGATGGTGTCCTGGTCGACCCGGAATAAGTAGCTGCTTCCAATTCCTTGCTGAGCGTATCTTTTCTCCCTCATGTCCGCCACCACCTGAAACAGAGAGATATTTATTCAGTAAGATAGTAAGGTCACAATAACCTTGTCCTCAATCCTCTCATTTATAGCTGGGATTTAGTTTTCTGTTTGCTGAGCCTCACCTAGAAGAAGATTTAACCAATTCCTGTCTGTTTTATGGAATTCTCTTGAATGCTCTACAGTTTTGTAAAAAAATTCATAGCATTCTCTATCTAGGAACAATCCCAATAGCTGGCTGTTAAATGTTCCTACTTTTCCCTTCCTTACCCCAACCGATACAATGCAGGACAATACGGGGGATGATAGCGAGGGTCCACCTACAACATAGGATGATTGACAGCCAAGGAGAGTAATGGAGGAGCAGGAAATAAGATATAAAACCACATTCATTCTCTAGACAAAACAAGCAGATGGCCTGGTCCCCATTCACACAAAAGGGACTAAGTAAGATTTCTCATCTTCAGGACCAGTTGAGTTTTTGACAAGCTTTTTTGTCTTTATTTGGTTATGTATTTATATGAATGTAAGTATACACTTATTTTCTGTTAAAATTTGGCATTGCATACTGTACTTTAGATGCCAATTCAGTGTTTCTCCTGAAGAAGCAATGAATGTGAAATGCGTAGGGGAACATATTTTTTATGGATCTTTATGTACAACAGAAAGTTAACTAATATGATCTCTGTTTCATGGTAATATAGTTACACATGTAGCAATTGCAATAAATGTGTTTTACTGTAAATGATGTATCAATAAATTGTGTTCTAAGTATATCTTAAAAGCCCCATTTCATGGTTGTAGAACGGTTTAGTATATTCCGGGACACATGTTATTTTGATCTTCAGACCTAGATTTTATTTACAGAAATCTTCAGGGTTCAGATTTAAAATACCATTTTTATTTTTAATTTAAAGAAATCCAATTATGGGAATTCTGACGTACATAACACCAAAAGTATGTGTCAGACTATCAGAGGATTCAGATGTCTGCACTTATGTGATGTGTTTCAGATGCCAAGAAATGGACTAATCCACCTTTCATTCAACTCACCTGGCGCCCATTTGTAAAATCCACTTCAAAGCTAAGCTGAGCTTAGGATCCTAACATTCCTGCACCCCCCACGCTCCCGTCATTACAGGACACAGCCAAAGGGAGGAACCACGGAGCAAGCCGGGGCAACAGGCATAGTAAGATCCTTCGGGCAGCTTTGCTTAGTGACAATAATCCTAAAGGAATATATATAAGGCCCAGCCATAAAGTGCTGTTTGGTGGCAGGACTGTCAAAGTTTCAGGACAGAATTGACAAATGGCAGCTCCCATATATGTGTGCTCAGCCCACGATCAGCATGGATTAGGTGAAAAAGAATACAGGTTACTCTGAGCTGGCAGACAGGACTGGAGATTAAGGAGAGCTGGCTTGGCACCCTAAGACGTGTTTGTTATATAAGATTCCAGGGTGTAGTCACACATTCACAGACATTAAGCTGTATCTGTATTTCACAGACATGAGTAAAGGTAACAGTAAGGCTTCTTATGTAACCCCAGCAGATTATAACAATCAAGTTGTGCTGATCAAACCTGAATATTATAAAGCAGAGGTAAACAACAGTCATAAGATGAGAGCCCAGACCAGCCAGCAGTGCCAGGAATACTGTGCCTTACTCAACTCAAGTCACATTTCTGTTTTATTAGCTCCATGTAAATATTTACACAAGCACACGTTGTAATATAAAAGAAATGTACAATGGCTGCAGTGGGCCTGAGGAGGTGGTCATGTGTTGAGAACGAGCTTCCCCCCCACAGGTTGGTGTTTATCCTAAGGCCTGGTACATACAAGCAGACCGGACATTCATACCATTGACGGACTGAATCAGTCGGAAGTCTTACACAGTTGTATGAGATTCTACCCTTCTGATTGCTTTCTGCACAGAGCAAAGTTTGGGATTGTGATTGGATATATTGAATTGTTACAAGTTGTGTACTCTCCAGTGATATGTAATATGTATATGTGATATGTGCCTGATCTATCCAAACCTGATAAAAGAGTAATCTTATGAACTGAATCAGCTCCTGGGTTTGTGTGATGAGTCCAATGACTTGGATATGGCGGCTCTCTCATCACCTGGAGTAACTACAGGAAAAGGGGGATACGTCTAAATCAGGGTTTCCTAACCAGAGATTGCTAGGGGTTCCATGAGCAACGAGCAGTGCGTTCCTCTCAGGACACCAATGAGCCTTAGAGGTGATATTCTTCCCACTGTCCCCCATGCTAATGTACTGTGATCTGTGGATATAATTAATACAGTCAGGGTACCCTGAAGACCTGAAAGTTATTTAATGGAGTCCCATCATGTTAAAAAAAGATTGAGAAACAGCAGATTTACATCACATGTTCTGGAATTGTCCCAAAATCAAATACTTGGAGGGTGGTGGTGACATAAACCCAGCGTCATTCAGTGAATTACATACTGTTATATGTCATTCTGCTATTACCTACTAGGGCCATGACACAGGGAAGGCTAAAGGGGTTGGTAGGTTCCGGTCTATCCCGTCTCTAATAGCCAAGAAAATACAGATACATATAGAAACTCCTATTTTAGGTCTCTTAGAGAAATTATGATATGTGTTCCAGATGGACTGGAGAGCCTCATCTGATAAGCAGACAAGAGTATTATTATTAAACAATATTTAAATAGCGGCAACTTATTACGCATCGCTGTACAATTAATAGGGGTTGCAAATGACAGAAGGAGAGGACCCTGCCCCGAAGAGCTTACAATCTAAGAGGTGGGGGAAGTATCACACAATAGGAGGGGGATATGGAATGTTGGGTGAGTAGTGAGAGATTAGGAGACAGAAGAAGATGGGTAGGTGAGGGTGAAGTGTTGGGTTTTAAGGGCTCTTTTAAAGGACCAGAATGTAGGAGCAAGAAGAATAGGACAAGAGCTGCGGAGGGATTTGAAGGCAAAGCACAGGAGATGAATTTGATTCTAAGGTGAGATGGAAGCCAATGAAGAGAACTACAAAGAGATCCAGCAGAGGAGGAGAGGTGGGAAGGCTGTGTATGGGGTAGGTAGGTGGGCAGGCTGTGTATGGGGTGGGTAGGTGGGAAGGCTGTGTATGGG
>NC_092864.1:4177127-4200686 GCF_032062135.1 Pyxicephalus adspersus | reverse complement strand
CTGTACAAAATCCATAGTCATGTCACTAACTGTCCCTCAAAGGAGCTCACAATCTAATGTGCCTACTATAGTCATATGTCATTAATGTAGTCTAAGGTCAATTTAGGGGGAAGCCAATTACCCTAACTGCATGTTTTTGCCCGATTGATTTGTGGGAGGAAACCGGAGTACCTGGAGGAAACCCACTCGGGGACACGGGGAGAACCTGCAAACTCCATGCAGATAATGTCCTGGCTGGGATTCGAACCTAGGACCTAGCGCTACAAAGGCCGGAATGCTAACCCCTGAGCCACTGACTGATTTGTTACTTATACAATACCGTTAAGATTGATGGCTGACAGAGGCTTAAACAAAGGTTCATTTCACCGAATGATACAAAGCAATTTAAGGATATCCCTTTCCCCACTATTACATGGGAGGCATGTGTGGGATATAAGACTAAACAAATACTCCTTTATGTGTTGTGGAAGTGATAAGGGCAAGTGAAAAGCCTCAGTGATCAATTCAAAGGGGTGGCACCCCCTGTGACTACCTTTGCAGTTTTGCAGGTGAATGATTTTAATAACATTTTGATGCCCGATATATATTTGGGATTAATTTGCTCAACACCAACTAAACTTTTATACTTTAACAAATGTAACTGAGCATTGTAATGTATTTGTGGACACGAATTAAAAACTATTGAAATGGCCAGCGGTAAAAGTGTTTCAATAAAAGTTGTATAAAATCCACCCATCCCGACGTAACATGACAAAGCTTAATGTTAGTAATTGGGATGGAATCCTGGACCATGCAGAAAAATGGGTGTAGTAGCGCCATCTCATGGCGGAATACAGTCTCACCTGACGGATGTTTTGTCCAACGTACTCGATCACCATCTCATCGGCTGCAATGGGCTCCATGGCGAAGAGCCCCCACTCGTGAATGCGACTGCGGCCGAATCTCAGTTTCTTCTTACGGAACTGCAGAAGCAGAGAACAACATCGGGGTTAGGGTTTACTTAGCAGCAGCGTGCCATGACCTACCATGCATATTTTTCTGGGCACAATAAATGTTTTCGTAATTCAATCGTTGTAACATTGGTCTGGATGACAAAGCACTGCTACACCAAATGTTTGATATACACCCTCCCCATCATTCTCCGGTGATCTCATGGATTCCAGGCATGAGAGCCCTAACTGCCCCAAAACAAAGATGTACAATCATAACAATGTGTTCAATATTACAATTCAACGTCGCCCCCTTGTGTTCAGAACAAAGCATTGCAACTGCTGTTTTACCTTCAGTTGGTTTAGCTTCAACAAGTCGCTGTCCAGGATTGAGAAAGAGCCAATAGCATTCAGGAGGCGTCTCTGCTCCGAGCGACGCTCAGAAAGCACCCGATTTGTACCCTGTATAGAAAAAGAAAACAAATTGAAGCCAAGGGTCTAATGTAAAGCAACCAGGCTTTGGACCCGGGTTTGTGTCTCCATACAGTCCCTGGTCAGGTGAGACAAACCTGCATGTCGCTGTCCAGTTCCCGTACAGATACCGGGATAACATCCAGATATTTGTCTTTATCCTTCTTGCTGATAGCATAGTAGCCTTCGCTTCTCGCACAGCCCGTCTGGTGCTCCCGAAGACCATCCTGCTTGTTCCGTTTTTTCTTGGGGTCAGCGATGTTGGTGAGTGAGGCTGTGTTAAGGAAGACAACAGACAAAGGGTGCAACAGACATGTGCAAAGGGAAAAATGTTGTGTTGTGTAGCAAGATGGTCCCAAAATTACGAGAGGCAGCTTGAATTTGACATACAGTATCCGGACAAAAATAAAGGTCCTGCTTTTAAACTAATGAGTGCAGAACTGTTTCTTCTTAGCTTCATCAAAGAACCCAGCATTACATTTCTGTCCCATATTTAAATCCCTACCCCTGGCAGCAGAAAACACATATTTTCCTACTGAAACATCTGATAAACACCTACAGTTAAGTCTTGTCTCTAAATTTTGGCCAGTGTTCCCCCCGGCTCCTTTTAGCAGTTTTTGAGTGATTACTGACAAGTTAGGTCATAATACCGGGGCTGCCACTCACCTACAGCTTCTTCACACCCAGATTAAAAAAATTCTGGGGAGAGCACTGAAAGGGATCAGCACGATTTGATTAAAGGGGACTGCACCAAGACTGGTAGGGTGCTACCTGCACAGCACTGTGGTATATGTCAGAGCTACAAGTATATAAATGTATAATAGTGTGTGACTGTGGGGGGACAGAGTGTCAGCTCCTCTGTACAGAGACTAATGGGACTGGCTCAGTGATC
Organism: Pyxicephalus adspersus; assembly: GCF_032062135.1. Taxonomy (NCBI): domain Eukaryota; kingdom Metazoa; phylum Chordata; class Amphibia; order Anura; family Pyxicephalidae; genus Pyxicephalus; species Pyxicephalus adspersus. The sequence continues at coordinate 4,198,394 of NC_092864.1, read as the reverse complement.
TCTGTACAGCACTGCGGTATATGTCAGAGCTATATAAATATATAATATTAGTGTGTGACTGGGGGGGACATTAGAGTGTCAGCTCCTCTGTACAGAGACTGATGGGACTGGATCAGTGATCTCTGTACAGCACTGCGGTATATGTCAGAGCTATATAAATATATATTAGTGTGTGACTAGGGGGGACATTAGAGTGTCAGCTCCTTTGTAGAGACTAATGGGACTGGCTCAGTGATCTCTGTATAGCACTGCGGTATATGTCAGAGCTATAATAATATTGTGTGGGAGGGACAATAGAGTGTCAGCTAGATGCCCCCCAACAGCTACAGGGTCAGCGTTTGCAGAATGAATTCTAATTGGTTTCCTAAACCCCAATCTAAGCCATGAAAGGATATTTGTATGGGGAACCCAGTGGGTGTCATTCAGCCAGTCAGTACTGTGGTCTTCTTGCAGAAGTCTCTCGTAGGTTTCCCTTAGGAAATACAAATCTTCTGCATCCAGCCCATTATTCCAGATGTCATAGAGAATCGTCATCTGCTCGAATTCACTTCGCACCTCATATTTCGGTGGAGAAGGCGGTATTATAGGACGACGGTTCTTGTGAGATCTCAAATCCCTTGTAGTTACCCAGAATTCCTCTTCTTCATCCTCGTCATCTTCATCCGATGTGACTTCTCCCGGCTCTATCACTTCCTTGGTTGGTTGCTGCTTCCGCTTTTTACTCTTCGTGTCCTTGTGAGTCGCTTTGACCGCGGCCTCCTCTGCCTTCTTAGGCGAGGACAGATGGAGATCGCCAACTTCCAACAAACCCGTCCTGGCCTCCAGTCCTGGTACTACCCCACCACCAATACAAATAACTTCCTCTGGTGCCTCCAGCACAGGCTGACCCAGATCAACATGGAGGAAGTCGCTGGGCTTTTCCAAGTCCATAGATAACCCACGTTGTCTCTTGGAGGTCTGTTTTATTGAGGCCGGATTCTGTGCATAACTATGCTCCAGTAAGATCTGCCGCACCGAGGCAATGAGAAGGTCCTCTAGATTTTCAGTTCGTTCTGACTCTATCGGTTCTTGAACAGAAGAGGACCTTGGTTCTGGTTGCTGTAAAGGTTCTGGAAGAACTGGTTTTACCTCATCCTCTTGATCAAAATCATCCTCCATCATATCTTCTCCATCCGCTGGCATGCCTTCCGGTCCAACTCGTGGGGGATTTGACTTGACCAGACAAGCATGGTCCCATGGGAGGTTTAATACTGTCAGCTGCTCCGGAGGTTTCTTCTGAGGAGAAGGCTCTTTGGCAGGAGTTGTAACCGGTATGGGTTCAGTTTTGGGACTCACAAGCTTCTCTGGTACCTTTGGCAAGGGTAGCGGAGGTTCCTCTGCTGGTGGCTCCAGCAAAGGCTCCTCCTTTGCTTTCTGTAGAACCTCAGGAGGTAGTTCCTCTGTTACTACGTGGTTTGGCTGTTTGCTCTCCGCAGGTTCAGGCTCCTCCTCTGGGGAAAGCAGGAAGGTGACAGTTTTTCGCCTCTTGTTGGGTGGAGGAAGAAGTGGTAGCGGTGGAGACGGAGGCGCGCATGGTTTGGGGGGTGTGATTGGAAGAGGTTGGGGAGGAGGCTCTTGGGTTGGGGCTTCTATATCTGTTTCCCGTTTGACTGATGGGGACTCATCTGAAAAGTCAATTTTAACAGTTAGATTCAAAGTAAAAAAAGGTGACATCTGCAATAAACAGGGGAACAAAAAGGATATCTTATATTTTATTATTCCCTATAATCAGAGGATTAGGATAAGGTAAGAAAAATGTATTACTTTTAAAGGTGATCTATGGGCTCCCCAATCCTCCCCTCGCCCTATATACTCACCTAACAGCACAGTCACATGACACTCCATTGCAGTCTCTTTGCACAAGACACATAGCCCCTCTCTGAGCGTTCATGTGACTGCCTGGAGACTTCGTATTGGCTGTCCTGCAGCTGGGCCCTATCAGAATGCAGAAGGGGTGTCTATCATTGAGATTAGTGCAAGGTGCCTAAGGGGTCCTGGCAGCACTGGGACACCCCTAGCACTGGATCAGCACTTGAAGATGATGTCAACAAGGGACCTGGCAGAAGTCTCAGACAAAGATGGGTTATGGGTGAAGATGTGAGTCAATGGCCGTGATTTATTAAAACTCCCCAAGGCTGGAGAAGATGCATTTTCATCAGTGTAGCTCTGTGATCCAGAAACCTAGAAAGGATCTGATCCAGGATTGAAAACATTCGCTAATAGCTAATGACTTTTAAGAAATTCATCACAGGTTTGCTGAATCACCCAGCTTCACTAACGAAAGTGTATCCTCTCCAGCCTTGGGGAGCTTTCATAAATCAGGCCCACTGTTTAAATGTTTGCCCAGAGATCGTCTTTGGTATTGTTTGGTGAAACTCACCAATGAACATTTACCAGCTATACGTCTTTTAGAGAAAGCAGACATGGCTGATGGGTTAAAGGGGGACTAAGTGACTTTTGAAGTTACCATTACACTTGATCAAGTATGTGGAAGTTACCAGAACTGAGAATGGAGATATATCGGCTTATATCTCATCAACTGCCAGTAAATATCACCTTGAGAAAAAAAGAGCAGAAGGAGTAATGTGAATTAGGCTTTGTATTTCCCCAAGCAATGTTAGTGAATGGGCCTGACCTCCAGACCCGGCTCACACATTGCAACAAACGAGCCAATGCCTTGCACGCTCGTTAGCAGTTTAATTTATAATTCTGTATTTGGGATTTTGCAGATGGGCTGGAAAGTTCTATAAATAAATTGATGGTGAAACACGATTTCATCACTCACCCCGGCTCTCCTCCTTCTCTATAACAGGTTCTGGTTCCGGAGGAGGTCCTGGTGGGCTGGGAGGTCTGAAGGGTTCAGGGATTGTGGGAGCCTCTAAGGTCTCATCCTCCTGATCTTCCTCATCATCGGAGGAAGCTGGAGATGAAGATGATGACGATGAAGAGGAGGATGAAGAGGAGGACGACGAACTGCTGTCCTCCTCACTGGAGCTGTCGCTGTCATCCGACACAATCTTGTTGGAGAGTTTGGATAGAGGCGTCTCGTCTGAGCCGGGACCAGGAAGACAGTAGAGAAAGAAAAGTTTATACAAGATATAAATCACAGGGACAGACAAGACTTACTAAGCTAATAATGATCTGTGAATTTTCTTCTTTTGCTCATTGGATTGACAACTTTAAACTGCAGATCTCTTACACTGATAGAAAAGGAACTTTTTGTGGGGTATTTAAAAATTTTTCCCCTGTGAATTTCATTTATACATATAATATTTTCTAGTGTGACAGCTGTGCACTTTGACAAGTGGCCACTAGGTGGCAGAACGAGTCATTGTTTAAATAGGAATTAAAATGAGAGAATCGAACACTTCTCAGTGAATTTCGGATGAATCGACAGGGGAATCATTTATAAATAGAGTCCTATAGGACCATTTTATCTATAATATATATCTATACTGCTAATAAATAAAGCTGAACTCCAAGAAGATATCAAAAATACAAGCATAGCCAACTGTTTTAATTAGCAAATCTGGAAATTAATTTCAAAATACAGAACAAGTATCTGAAATTGATTTATTATCAACCTCTTGTAGTTCCTGTACATCACAGCCCAGACTGGGGGGGGGGGGGGAAGGAGAAGAAGCGCAATGAGCTAATTAGTGTTCATGTGTTAACAAGGGACAGAAGGAGAGGGAGGAGTCAAAGATGAACACAATTCTTCTGCTTCTCATGTCATCCTCCAATCACAAGCTGGGGGAGGGACAAGACCTCTAAATTTTACCTAACTGGAGATAAGAAAAATCAGGACTTCAGCCAGAGAGCTGCGCTGTGTGTTAAACCTGCAAATCTCATTACTGGATAAACAAATCATTTGGCAGGTAAAGCAGCTCCCTTGTATATAGCCATGCATCTGGAGTTCAGCTTTACAATCTATATATTATAAAATCCATTCATACCTTCAGAATCTTCATCCTTGGTGCTAACATCATCATCTTCATCCTACAGAGAATAGGAAAAACATAATGGATAAATATGAGACCATTGGGTAAAATTAAAAGATGAAAGTGCAAGCGGTCTTAGAATAAGGACTTTAAAGGGGAACTGCGGCCATCTAGAAAATGCCATGTAAAGCTGAAATTGTTTCCTTTCTGGAAGTGTCATGGCCGACTTTATTCATTACCCATCTCTGGCTTCAGCTTTTGTTCAAGAATCAGCACCTGCCAAGGTTGAACGGGTGCAAAAAGAGCTGATCTGGGAAGTATCCTTTTCCTATATAGTCGCACCCAGTACAAGTACTGTTTTAGAGAATCCTCCCCAAAATAAATATACATCAGTCTGGAACAGATGGAATTTAAACATTCAATCACCATCTTACCTGTAGGCGTTCTATAGAGTTGCTGTTGTACTGAGACCATGACCCATGAGATGGTATACAGATATATACGCTGCTATGGGTGATTTGGGGGCATGGGAGGGTGGCTGCATTGTTCTCACAGGGGCTTCTGTACACAATAGTTACACACAATATGTATTGCACCTATTATTATTATTGTCATATTACCCTTCGGCAGCCATGTTTATGTCCCTCACCTTATCAGACGCAGATTCCTCAGAGGCCTCCTCACCCTCGCTGTCTAGATGGAATGGACTCCTGCGTTTGTTTTTTGCTCGGGAGCTCTCCCGCTGCGGAGGTTTTACTCCAGGCCGTGGTTCTGATGGGGTTTCCTTTTCTCTCTCTCCTGGATAAAAAAAAAATGTGTTGATCAGAGGAAGAAATTAAAAGAGAAATGTTTGATATGGTCAACACGGTGGCATTTGGCCTTTGCAGTGTTGGGTCCCATGTCAGAGGGTTAGGACATTTGTCTGCATGGAGTTTGCAGACTCTGTGTTTTCTCTGGGTACTCTGGTTTACTCCACATTACAAAAACATGCAGTTAGGTTAATTGGCTTCCCCCAAAATTGACCTTGGACTGTGGTAATGACATAGGACTATGGTAGGGAGATTGTGAGCTCCTTTGAGGGCCAGCTAGTGATATGACTATGGACTTTGTACAGCGCTGTGTAATATATCGGCGCTATATCAAATACTGTGTAACAATAATAATAAGAATATTATTATGTGTCTACATCTACTCACCATCCTCTTCCTCCTCTGCTGGCGTGGATGGCCGAGGCCTCTTCTGTTCACCATCCTCATCCTCCGATTGCTGCTTCCTCTTGACCTGTGTGTGGTGAGATGCCCAAGATGTCAGCTTAAGCAACGCACATATGAAAACCAGAAGAGTCTTGTTGATCAGATTCCCCCAGAAATATGAAACAAATGATCTGATTGGCTGATGTGTGAAATACCAGCCCCCCTATCACAGTCATTCTAAAATATAAGACAATTTTTCTCCATATTGAAATGTTTGTCCACTAACCTTGAACGATGGAAGCCGCAGCGCCTCCCGCAGTCCAGTGCCGAATCCAAAACCTTCAGCGCCACCGCTCTTGGCCCAATCTACCAATGAGAGCAGGCCAGGTTCTTTAGGACGGATCTTCTCCTTTTCTTCTTCTCGTACAGCAGGCTTAGCCACGCTCTGGAAAGGCTGAAGAAAGAGAAAGTCAGCGGCCAGTTTGCAAAAGAAAAATGTATTCAGTCACCACACTTGTTGTATTGCATTTCTCCTATTTAAAATATTTAACTTACAAGATATAAAAAGTGGGGTTTGTTAAATAAAATGCTGCGAGACATCAGGGGAGAGCAGTGAGAATGCTGTGAATAAATCTTTACAGACTGATAAAGGTTTGCCAAAAGCTAATGTGTGTGTGTTATGCATTGTGTATTTTCAAGATATCTTCATACTATGTCTATATACTTTCACAACAATTATTCTGATCACACAATTAGTACACAAAGATAAAGCCAAGTAAAATGAAAAAAGATTTTTAAGAAACTGATGTAAGGACATTTACAAGTCTGTGAACTTTCCCACAAAGCTTACAATCAAAGTATCTCTATATAGCAAACGGACACATTATTAGAGGGATGGGAGACTCTTCCTAAGCAAAGAGATGCCAGGGTGGGTAAACAAAAATGGCTTCTCCTGGGGACCCAGTAATAAGGTCTTCCCACCAGAATTACCATATCTGTCCAAATGCTACAACCATTGCTAAGCAAGAAGTGATGGGAGACATTCTGCTGAACTCCCTACAATGCAAAGCAGACAGATATATTGGGGTGTCTACACTTAAGACGGTAAGAATCTGTACCAATAAAGTTGTTTTCTGCATTCCAATTCAGGTGTAAGAGGATGTAATATCCTCTTCAAGGTCAAAAGCGGGCCACAAGGTCAACTTCAGGTCATATGCACCTGCCAAGGTATTCTGAATGGACTGTACCAAATTTATGTCAGGCTGATGCTATGTAAAGGCCCTTACAATTTATTATTGCTCTGCGTGGGTGGGGCAGCACACAGCCATGTGCAGAATTTTAACACGGAAACAGAATTCAGTGCAATATTCTCCCCAGCATTTTCTCTAAGCTGTGTGGGAAGAAGCTGTAGGCCGGTGGCAGCCTGTGTATTGTGACCCAGCTTTTAGTAACCACCCAAAAACAGCCGGGTGGTTACTGGAAAGTGCCAGGTGGTGCGCCCAGCTAAAGGGGGCCGGAGAGAACATTGCAGTGGGTGGTTCAATATATTCGCCCAACAAAAACAGAAATGTCACTAAGGGAAAGTTGCCTTTTAAAGGGAACCTGTTAGTAGAACATAAAGTAAAAATGGACAGGAGGCCACCTGGGTGTGTTGGTGTGGCTACCTCAGGCAGACCGACCCACCCAGGAGGTTCTGAACTGGGCATGAAAATCACATTTTTTGATGCCACTTTGCATACTCCGCAATGCCAGTGAGCTCATGAAGGGTATATGCATTGCATTATCGGATATAAACCATTTAAATACATTAGTGTGAGACTGCTGTGATGGTGCTTCTCTGGTACAGAGCGATGTCATGTCCCAGAGACCTCTGTACGATGCTGCAGAACATGTCAGAGCTATATAGACGACTTACTTTTGCTTTCTCCTCCTTGCGCTCCCACCATTCATCGAAGGCTCGGAAGGCAACAATCTCCACCATCTTTCTGTTTAAGTCTCTCTGCATAGTGCTCTTCATCTCCTGGATAAGAGCAGACAACACGCTTGCGATGGTAGTAGCATGTGGGTCCACTCCGCTCTCAGGGCCCCAGCTCAGAGGCCGGGTCTCCTGTCCCAGTGCTCTGTTTGTCCTGGCGGGTAGGTCCCGTAGTGGTAACAAGGGTTGGATCTGCTGTGTAGCGAATAGAGGGTAAGCCCCTCCGAAGACCTGCTCAGACATGAGCGGCGGAGGGTGCTGCTGTCGGTGTCTGTGTGGCAGTGGATGGGGCATTAATGGCGGGGGGTAGGGATCCTCGTACTGCTGCCCTTTGCCTTGCCTGTTCTGCTGCAGGCGGCTCAGCATCTGAGTCTGCATTTGGAAGGACATTGATGTTCCCCCCCACTGGTTACCCAGTCTGTTTACCAGCTCCATGGAGTTCACAAAGTCATAGATATGAGGAGCTGCAGTGGCTGAGGATGAGGACGGGTCAAGTGGTGGAGGTGTGGGCGGATGGCCTCCCAGCTCCCCTAGCCGTCTTTGGGCAGCAGTGTTGGGTAGGATCGGATAGGAATTGGGGGTTTGGTGATGCGGATGGGTGGCCATCTGTAAAAGAGGTGAAGGAAGGTGTTGGGATGGGTAACCTCCAGCAGGGCCGGCAAGATGGGGTAAAAGTGGGTAAGGTGGACCAGCAGCTCCTGGCATGTCAATGGCCATTTCTTCATCTGAAATTTCCATATCCTCTCCGGATGACAGCTGAAGGGTAAGAAGAAGGACAGATGTTAGTCATAATGTTCACATTTTACTTTCTGTACCATAAACATAGAAAATGATTTAAAGAGAAGCAGTCACCATTCCTGATTAGAGCATAAAGTTAATTTCCTCCCCCTTACCATCTTCTCAGCTCCATCACAACCCAATGTGCTGCTATATTATGGACGACCAAGTGCAGTGCTCAACCAGAATATTTTTTTAAGCTGGGTGGGAAGAACCTGGAGGCCGGTGGCAGCCCCGGTATTGTGACCCAACTTTTCAGTAACCACCCAAAACAGTGTGGTGGTTGCATGGAAAGTGCCGGGTGGTGCGCCCAGCTAAAAAGGGCCGGAGAGAACACTGGAGTGCTTAGGCTTAGACCAACCCAAATACCGTCCTGTGGCGGAGGAGGCATTGATCTCATTACTGAACCAGATCTTACCCATGGTGGACTCCTGCAGCAGGAAATAAATTGGGGGGTATAATTGGCCGAAGGGGCGATGGGCCATTAGAGGACACTGCTGCTTTGCCATATTTGAACATAGTGACAGGGTCTCTTTAAAACGTAAAGGAGAGACAGGCATTGCAGATATCAGAGCTCTATGCTAGTTACTAATCCAGGGAATATATAAAAATAGAGAGTGGCGTTAGTAGGAGCTTGGAATTAACGCCACTGGTGTCACATACCTTACTAATTACATAGAAAGAAAACCTTTATGAAAATAAAACTTTAACTGATTATGTCAGTATTTTTATGTCAAAAGCGGTACATTGTTTTTGCGTGGAAATTTGTTGTTTAATATTTTAGGCCTGTAATCTATAGGAATAACTCCTGGGTATGATAACGACTGAAACACAAATCATAAATTATAATATAATAAATAATTACAAATCATTTTATAAATAAAATATTAAATAAAATAAACCTAATTTAAAAAAAAAAAAAAAATTAAAATTTTAAATATTTTTTATATTTACATTTTTTTGTCCAAACAAGGATACATTAATAGAATAAACTTTTGGATTTATTTTTTATAACTTTTTTTTTTTACGGTGATCAATGTTTTAAAAGCACATTACAATGTTATCTGCTTTTAAATTTCCCGCCGAGGCACGCCTCCCGCCTCCCCGGCGTACTGACGCATCATACGGATCGAGCCCGGGGATGTGATGCAGCAGCCGGCCGGGGATCCATGAGGTCGCCGCTGGATCGAGGGGAGTAGGTAGGATTTTGTTTTCCTACCCCGAGTATGGCTCGAGGTTACCGCTTTTGGTGCATTAAATTCACTCGTGAATACTGCCAAGGTGGATAAAGACATCATATGCTTATAAATGTACATATAAGGGATGTGCATTTAAAATGCCAGCAACCTTATTAATTATACATTTAAAAAAAATCACCAATTTTACATGTTGAAAGAAACAACATATCATCTCAATCAATTTGTTGACCCAACGCGTTTCACAGAAGAATAACTTTGCTTCATCAGGGGCAGCACTTCACTTTACTTCAATTCAAAAAAATTATTTAAATAAATGATAAATAAACCATTTTAAATTTAAATCTGTTATTAAGCATATGATGTCTTTAAAGTCCCATTTTTGTATATATATTTTCTTTTTATTTAATCCGAGGAAACGATACAAATGACACAAAGCAAAATTAAATACAAAGTTGCCATATCCATCCACTATCAGAAGCCCAATGCTTTGCATAAAAAAGCCATCTCAGTCCAATATAAAATGCAGGAAGGAAACTATACCAGGGAAGGAAGAAACTTCAGATAAAGTTTCCTCATCCCATAAAAGAAAACAAAAAAAAAAAACTGGAAGACAAAACAAAGTCTACAAACAGCGTCCCAACTCCAACCAATCGGCTTCCCCGCTGTCTCCAAGTGAAGCCGCCATGACTGGCGAAGGAGGAAGGACGCTGCATTGGACAATATTTCCAGAGGCAGCCGGACATCTCTGGGTCTTCGCATGCAAGATTTTGCTCAGAAGTAAAAATGAAATTTGAACTTGCAATGTATCAAACGTCTGTACCCGGGTAGGCACTGGTATTAGTATTGGCTGCTTTATTAATGCTGCAATTTCAAATTTCATTTATTAAAAGTAAAAACTGCACCATATAATTGTGGACCTTTAAAGTTCCTACTGCATGCAGATTTACCTATATGGAGGCCCACATAGTTCTTTACATTCATAGTTACATAGTAAGTTAGGTTGAAAAAAGTCCATCAAGTTCAACCATTAGTGAAATAAATATATCCCAGATAAAAACCCTATAAGACATAGTTGATCCAGAGGAAGGCAAAAAAACTCTGGTACAATTTGCTTCAACAGGGGAAATTGGATGTTCCCGGGATCAACAGTCTCTGTTATTTTTACATTAAATCCTTAATCCCCAGTTATATTCTGTGCTTCTAGATATCATCCAGCTTTTTCGTAAAGCAATCTATAGTAGTTGCTGAAACTCCTTCCTGAGGGAGCCGATTCCACATTTTCACAGACCTTACAGTGAAGAATCCCTTCCTTATCCGGAGCTTAAACTTCTTTCCTTTAGACGCAAAGAGCGCCCCCTTGTGCTTTCCCCTTCCTGTTGAACCCCAACCTTTGCACAAAGCAGAATTCCATGGTTTGTTGAGATTTATTATGAGCACCCAATTACCTATCACACGGTATAGGTACAGGGCATGTCACTTTACTTCCCTGGGTCTATGGGGAAACTAAAGGGGAATTTGGTAAAGATGAGCAGTTGCAGTATTAATGGCAGCTGTTGCACAGTGTAATAGTTTTATGATCTACTGATCCAGTTGGGAACCCCTGGTGAACAGGTGGCCTTGTAATATTCCCCGCTATATAAAAAATGCATTGGATCACACAGAGAGCTCAGATACAAAGCTTTAGTCCTTTACTCTTCCATATGGCCACAATAAAAGTGTCATCTACCTGTATAACCTCCAAATTATCTGTCTATTCTATATCCTAAAGAGAACCTGTAATGAATTTTTGCAGGAGATTGTCGTTGCCTTTATTACCCTTGGGATCTATTTATAAATTATAAACTCTTAAGTTACTGATAAAATTCAATTCCTTTCTATTCTTTTCCCATTGTGGCAGCTGTGCACTTCTGACGATTGGCCACTAGGTGGCAGAACGAGTCATTGTTTTAATAGGAGACCTGTAGAAATAAACGAGCATAGATTTCACCAACAGTGAATTTACAGTGAATTCGTATGGGTGAATAATTTATAAATAGAGCCCATTGTCTAACTTTAGCACTGTGCTGGACTTCCACTAAGCCTCACCAACTACTATTCCAGGGAAGTCCGGAAGAAACATGCCAACTAGACAGGGAATGGAGGCATTTGGTCCAATGGGCCGGAAACCTGCACGTCCTGACTATTAACGAGACGAGAACAAGAGACTAAACGAGGAAAGTGGGAGCGTCTTCTAGGCTGCCACCACTGACTGACATCTGTGTGGAGCATTTGGGCAGAACAATAAATTCTGATAAGGTTGTGTGTTCCCCGACACCTTTTCGCTGGGCGCACCGCCCGGCACTTTTCAGTAACTACCCGGCTGTTTTGGATTGTTACTGAAAAGTTTGGTCACAATACCGGGGCTGCCACTGGCTACAGCTTCTTTCCACTACCCCACCTGTCCAGTGTTCAACCCAGAAAGCTAGGTGGTGGCCCTGTATTGTGGCCCAACTAAGAAACCACAAAAAGCTGGGTGGTTATTGAAAAACTCCAGGTGGTGCGCCCAGCTAAAAGAGTCCCTATCCTTCACATTACCCTCCCTGGGGGTATGAATATTGGGGATTTTTAATGTAAAAGCAATACATTTTAAAATCCCCCCTATTTTACATTTTCCACCCGGTCCCACCTACCTGCCCAATGGTCCTGCTTTCCAACCTAAGACTGGCGAGCAAATGCCCGTGCGGCATCTGCTTCCCTTGGCCCCGCGTCCCTAACTTTCACGGCCGGCATCTGTGTAGCCTGGTAATGCCGAGCATCGCTAGCGGACGCCGCGGGCGCTGCTGGAGGACGCCGCTGGAACGCGGGAACCATGTAGGACTTGGTAAACTCCCTGGCAATTCCACTCCGAGTGTGGCTCGGGGTTACCGCTTTTGGTTGGGAAAATCCACCCCGAGCCACACTCAGGAATACCGCCAGGGAGGTTAATGCTCCAAAAAACACATACACAAGAATGAATCTGTACATTCACTGCTTCATTGCTACCACACCTACTATATAATAGGGACAGTGCTGAACCTAGAACTGTTTATAAGCCGGGTGATAAGAAGTTGTAGGGGGGTGGCAGCCCCGGTATTGTAACCCCACTCTTCAGTAACAACCCAAAAACAGCCGGGTGTTACTGAAAAGAGCCGGGCGGTGCGCCCAGATAAAAGGGGCTGGGGGGAATGCTGAAGGATTTTATTTTAATTCTAAATTGCTTTTTAGAAAACCTTCTTTTAGAATGTTTTCATCCCCAAACTGACACCTGTGTCTTCCCCTTGTGCCGTAGTTTGTATACATTTCCTCTGATGTGGTTACAGGTGCAGTGCACGCTTCCTGCTCTGGGGGTGATTTGTTGTGGGTGAACGGTCGGCATTCAGTGCAGCTCCGGCCCTAATATAATACGGATACAGGGGGGAAGGGGAATGGTTTGATATTGAATATCATTTATTAGTCACACAGAACACCAGGTCACATGTTTGCCAATCTGCCCGGCTCGTTCACCGGGTTCAGCACTACTTTCAGGCCCATCATATTCTGGAGAATCATCTGGCGGAGGTTTCTATTTGTCTTTATGAAACTCTTCTTATACTGACGTGGCTGCACGGGAGCTGTCAGCAGGGACAGAGCCGCTCATATGACACTACAGCTGCACTCCAGGCAAATTATTATACACAGTATTTATATAGCGGTGACATTTTACGCAGCGCTGTACAAAGTCATGTGACTAGCTGTCCCTCACAATCCAATGTCCCTACCATAGCCATTTGTCATCATCACAATCTAAGGGGGAAGACAACCTACCTGCATGTTTTTGTGGGAGGAAACCCACACAAACACGGGGAGAGAACCTGCAAACTCCATGCAGATAGTGTCCTGGGACCCAGCGCTGCAAAGGCCGGAGTGCTAACCCCTGGGCCACCGTGCTAAATACACCGATGACGCATAGATGTGATTTGTTTTACCTAGCAAAGTATTCCTGTCCTGCCAGTCTGGAGGGTTATAAAATGAATGGAACATAAAACAGCGCTGACTGGCAGCGCAGAAAATTACCAACACTGAAATGTTATGGCTGTGACTGGACAGTGAAAAAAGAGCTAGCTACACACCTGAGCTCATCCATCATTCTGCTACCCTCTCCTATTCTAGGAGCGTTCAACCCAGGATTTATATAGGCTGGGTGGGAAGACGCTGTAGGTGGGTGGTATTGTGACCTCACTCTTTAGTAAACACCCAAAAAAAGCCGGGTGGTTACTCTTTTAGCTGGGCGGTGAGCCCAGCTAAAAGAGGCCGGGGAGATCACTGTACAGCACTGTACAGCATTAAAGTAGAAGTAAAGTTTTCAGAATACACAATCAGGCGGCTCATTATTGCAGAAAGTTACATGTTAATGTTCACCCGGCCCCTTATCAGCCAGGCCCACCACCCGGCACTTCTCAGTCACCACCCGGCTGGTTTTTAGGTGATTACTGAACAGTTGGGCCACAATACCGGGGCTGCCACCCGCCTACAGCTTCTTCACACCCAGCTTAAAAAGATTTCTAGGTTGAACACTGCAGCCGTTGTCCCTATAACGTCATACCCGGCTAACCAATTCCTGGCGACAAAGCGGAGATACGCATGCGCAGAGTCGCCAGGCATTCCTCCGCATGTCCCGAGAATGAATGAACTCTTATGCCGGAGTTACACCATCCCATCCTAAATAAAGGTTTTGTTTTTTATTTATCTGGAGTTTAACTTTAAGAAGGGATAAAAAAAAAAAAGATGGAGGCAGCCCGCAGGGTGCTTGTGATTGGGCGCTTTTATTTACAGTGTAATAAGGATAACAAAAATCTGATCCACTCGTCAGGAAGAAACAACAGAAAAAAGCTTTTCTATACCCCCCACCGGGCTACAGAACTCCGCTTTTCTATACCCCCATCGGACTACAGAAGTTAGTATTTCTATACCCCCCTCCCCACCGGACTACAGAACTCAGCTACTCTATAAACAACCCCCCACACACACACCCACCAGACTACAGAAGCTTTTCTATACCCCCCACCGGATTACAGAACAATGTTTCCAGTGAAAGGTGAAGGAACGAGTGCTGTACACAGAGCAACCATTCTTTTCTAAAGAGCCGACGAGCCACTGTACTCGCCTCTATAGAAATGAACAGCGGTCATACCAGAATATTTGTTCTGATCCCCCAGGATGGATCAATGAACAATGTCGGCGGAGCCCTGTACACATCACATTTTCCCCTGAATCTCCAAGCACAACCATTCATCTTGGGTGAGATCTGGCATAAGGCTGCATACACACATCAAAGTGGGAGGTGGCTGTATAACAGTCACATGGTATACATTGCATCTAGATTTATTAGTTTTATTCTTCTCACACATCCATGCTGCACCAGACGGCAGCACACGCTGGACAATGAGGGAGCCAATTGCCCAAACTGCATGGGGGTAACCTATGTATCATGCAAACTCCTTCCAGGTAGCAGCTGAGATCCAAATCATTCTCTCCGTGCTGCAGGAGAGAATCCTGACCACTCAACCATCCGGAATTCCTTGTATGATCAACAGTTTGCAGAAAACACATCAACCAGCACAATAGAATAGAAGACGAGAAGGGACCGCAAAGGTGTAACCAGACACACAGATCACATCTGTCCAAACAGCCTACCGTGTATCAAAAGCCCATGTGACAGGGTGACAACACAAGGACACAAATGACAGAGCGTTGTCACCCTATTATTAAAGCAATAAAAACCTAACAGAGGTGTAAACAATGCCTTTTAAACACCACAAATATCTAGTTGAATGGACCTTTTTAAATATCAAATGATCTAGATGAGAGATCATTCAGCTAGTACAATATAGCTATAGATCTTGAAAAAAGTTTGTTTTAACTTTTCTTAAAAACCAATTGGATGAAATCACTGGACAGCACCAGTTGAACAAGAAATAAAAAGCCAATCCCTCTTACCCGTTCTTGTCCGTTGGCCGGTCTGGTAATCTCTCCAAACCTAAGGAAGGCCTCGGCCGACACGTCCTCAAAGCTGGCAGGCGGAGGAGGAGTGTATGGCCCGTGTACAGGTGGGGGAACCTCCTCGTGGACAGCGGTCTCTTGTGTGGCTCCATCTGCCGTTCCCTCGTCCTCCTCCTCCGTATCAGAAGGCAGGAAGGAGAATTTAGAGCGCTGTTCCTTCAAAAGAGCTTCGATACGAGAGTCCAGACTGCTGCTGTGTTGTGTGAATGGTAAGCTCTCGGAGACTTCATCGGGGAGCGGAGAGCAGGAACGTGCTGGGGATGGAGGGGGAGAACAGGCCGGGAGCGGAGGAGGTGGTGGAGGCGGCTCCCAGCTCTCTGTTGGCGGAGGTGGGGGCTGTAGTAATGAGGAAGATGGTGGCGATGGAGGAAGCGGTGGATGCATTCGATAGTCCCGGTCAATTTGAGGATCGTCCGGTGGGGGTGGCGGAGGTGTCGGCAGGGGAGGAGTCCCAGGAAAGCGGTGTAAAGGTGGCTCCTCTGGGGGTGGCGGAGGTTTCCTGTGCCGGGACCGGTAGGACTGAGGGGACGTTCGATGTTGGTGTCTGTGGTATCGTCGGTGGCTGTTATCGTGCTGTGAAGAAGATGAAGCTGAAGAGTAGTGGTGTCCAGAGCGCCGCGAGTAAGAATCTCCAGAGCTGTTCTCCTGCCGCCGCGACTTATATCCTGAGGTGTCATGAGAACTGGAATGGCTGGGGGTACTCTGCCTGCAGACAAACAAACGTTTAGAATCACATAATACACAATTGTCTCCAGGTCACGCAGCGCAATGTACAAATAGTAACCCCTTTATAATCTGCACCATTACATTTTCTGCACAGCTCCCCTAGTGGGTATTCCTGCCAATTGCAGAGATGTAATACAGGTATAGAGGGGATAGTGGACCCTGTATGGGTAAGGTAGTGGGGTCTCCAATTCGAGAAAACTCACAATTCTGGTTTTCAGAAAATGCTGGGATGTCAAACAAAAGAATTACATGGCACGTATTGAACAAGGTAAACTGGAGGCTCGTTACTGCCTCAACCAATATTTTGGATGATTAACATTTGGCAGATAGTTTGGTTCTGCATTTATCTGGAGGTGGTCTGCCAACTTTTATCAAACATCCCCCCATAAATCCAGCTGCACAATCATAGAAAGTGCTGACATAACTACTTTCTCTTATTTCTGAATTCATTAAGCGGGAGGTTTGATCTTGTGTGGTCATTTGACACTCAGAATACATTTCTCAGATCATCTCTGTATAGTATTCCAAACCCTATATCTACATGAGGAGATGGGACTTATAAACACATGAAGTGCTGAGCAACTGTAGGAATTTAATCTGATAGCAGAGAAAAGGCACAGAATGTCCTGGCGGTTTGGACAGCAACACAATGGATTTCATGAATGTAAAAAGTTCATGTGAAAAGGTAATAATTACAAGATATATTATTCAATAGGACTGCTTGGAAAATTTGGCGTTGGGTTTAGTTGAGCTTCCTTTTTATTTCTGGGGTTCCAACGCCGCCAGCGTCTTCCTGTTGCCCCTAATCCTGCACTGAGCAGGCACAAGGTCGGGTGATGCGTAAAAAAAAAAAAAACAAGCGCTGATCTCAGTACACATGCGTGAGATTAAGCGCTTGTTTTTTTTACATTTGAGGAAAGTCCCGATGAAGATTGCCTGACCATGCCCATATGTGATGCTTCTACTCTACCTGGTGGGTTTATCATTTTAAAGCATGGGAGGAAAGAGCAGAAACTCACAACATGCCAAGGTGGGCAGCACCCCAAAATTAAAGATTATGGTGGTCAGCTGTCATTCTGAAGTCCCCAAGAAATGAAAACTTTATATTTGATGGGCAAGTTCATCTAAACACATTAATTAAAGATTAAGAATAATGCGTTAGTGCTCACAAAAACTCTAAATGTCATTACAAGCAACCTAGAATGCCCCCCTTTAATACTACTATTATTACAGAGTATTTACATAGCGCTGTCATATTATGCAGCACTGTACAAAGTCCACAGTCATGTCACTAGCTGCCCCTCAAAGGAGCTCAAAATTTAATGTCCCTACCGTAGTCATATGTCATTAATACAGACTAAGGTCAATTTTTTTGGGACAAAGCCAATTAACCTAAATGCATGTTTTTGTAATGTGGGAGGAAACCTGAGTACCCGAGGGAAACCCACATAAACATGAGGGGGGAACCTGCAAACTCCATGCAGATAGTGTCCTGGCCAACATTCCAACCCGGGACCTTGCACTGCAAAGACCAGAGTGCTAACCCTGAGCCACCATGCTGCCTAATACATTTTAGATGGGGTATGCAGAAGTAGCACCCTCACATACCTGCTGGAGTAGGCGGAGTCCTGAGAGAAGGGGGTGCCAGATCTGGGAGTGTACGGGGTGCCCTGGGAGGACATGGTTGGTGTGTACTGGCTGTAAAGAGATCCAGAATCTTGAGAAGACGGGGTCCCATTTCCAGGTAGGAAAGATGTGTCTCTGGACAAACGCCTTCGACTGTCAGCCTGGAGACAAATCACAAAATATTACAATCAGCAGGTTCTTCTTAAACAGGGGAGCAGATCTATGAAACAGAATAAGTTAGAATGCACCTCCAGCAACCACCCCGTTATATTAGGTTAGAAAATTTGCCTCCCCCCTGCACAATTTGATTAGTGTGAAGACCAATAAGAATATGTGGGAACATGGCTGAGCAGCAGGTGACCTTGGGGCTTTGCCTCTCGGCTCAGGATTGAAATGGTTGAAAAGCTGCTGCAGGTATGTACACACATCATCACCTTTAACCAACAACAGTAAGGTAAACGCACTCCGGTTGTACTGTATCAGTGTTCTCCCCAGCCCCTTTTAGCTGGGCGCACCACCTGGATATTTTTGGGCAATTACTGAAGAGTTGGGTTACCATATAGAGGCTGCCACCCACCTACAGCTTCTTCCCAGCCAGCTTAAACATTTCTGGGTTTAACATTGAGGCTGCGTACACATGTTAATGTGGGAGCTGGCACGTTATAGATTGTATTGAAGCGTATTTGTTTTATGTGTATTTTGTTGGGAGGATGTTGTTTCTACTTTTATTGTTGGAATGGGAAGTGCATAGGAATTTTTTTTTTTAAACTGGAAGCCAATTATATTAAAATCTTACCAAACCCCATATTACTTTTCATGTAATGATGCGTCATGTGACATAACCCATCCCCTCACCTGTTCGGGCAGCAGCCTGTCTTGTGCCCACCTCCCAGTGGTGGGAACAGTCTGAGGATTGTAGGAGCCGCTCACAATCAAATCGTAGTATTTCTTCCGCTGTTGCCCTGCAAGAGGCACAAAATGTTTTATTTACATAACTCGCCATGGAAGCCTCCTTCACAAATAAAGAAATCCGGTCCTTAGTTACCTAGCAGGTCGAGCTCTGCATGTACAATGTTGCCCATCACGGACGTGTTGTGAAGGTGAGCGACGGTCTCCTTTGCTGACCGCGAGCTGGAGAAGAGAACCTTAGCAAGGCCGAGGTGTTTGCGGGTCTCTGGGTGAAGCAGGATCTCCACCTCTTCTACAATTCCAAATTTACGGCACATGTCAGTCAGGAAGGGCTCCCGGATGTTGTCATTCAGGTGGGCAAATGTAACTTCTTTCTGGGGGAGCTGTCCAATGTAGAACTTGTCGTACTGGCGAGAGAAGGGAGGAGATTAAATATGGAAAAATCATCAATGTGCTTTTATAAATCCACTGACAAATAAGTTAACACAGACATCTGTAGTGGGGGTGGCTGACTTGCAATCTAATGAGGAGAAGAGAGAAGGAAAGACTCAGCTGAGCCCCGGAAGACGACTTTTCTTTGCTGCAGTTCAGCAGACCTGGTCACAATCCCGCCTTTAGACTGTAGGGGGGGCTATACACATACATCTCACTGTCACAATATCACAGCAATATTTTGTCGTGCCAACACCCCTCATATAAAAGTGAGGTGCCAGTTCTATACTCTCCTGTGCTGTCACATATTGGAATTCTGCACACGACTGACCCTGGACAAACTCCATGTATATAAAGTCACTTGTTACCTTCAATCTTCTCTCGGTTCCTTTTAGCAGGACACACCACCCAGCACTTTTCTGTGACCACCTGGCTGTTTTTGGGTGGTTACTGCAAAGTTTGGTCACAATACCAGGGCTGCCACCCGCCTTCAGCTTCATCCCAAATGGCTTAAAAAAATGCGACACCTGTCCAGTGTTCAACCCAGAAAGCCAGGTGGAGGCCCTGTATTGTGGCCCAACTAAGTACCCACCATATTCCCTGGATTAGTAACTGTTCTAGCATAGAGCTCCGATATCTGCAATGCCTGTCTCTACTTTACATTTTAAGGAGACCCTGACACTATGTTCAAATATGGCAAAGCAGCAGTGTCCTCTAATTGCCCATTGCCCCTTTGGCCAATTATACCGCCCAATTTACACTCTCCGCACATGAAAAAAAGGGACAAAAAAAGGGACACCTGTCCAGAAAGCCAGGTAGTGGCCCTGTATTATGGCCCAACTAAGTACCCACCATATTCCCTGGATTAGTAACTGTTCTAGCATAAAGCTCTGATATCTGCAATGTCTGTCTCTCCTTTACATTTTAAAGAGAAAGATTAAAGAGGTGTCCTCTAATGGCCCATCACCCCTTCGGCCAATTATACCGCCCAATTTACACTCTCATACCTCCTCCCTGCTGCAGGAGTCCACCATGGGTAAGATCTGGTGCAGTAATGATATCAATGCCTCCTCCGCCACAGGACGGTATTTGGGTTTGTCTAAGCAAAGTCACTCCAGTGTTCTCTCCGGCCCTTTTTAGCTGGGCGCACCACCTGGCACTTTCCAGCAACCCCCACACTGTTTTGGGTGGTTACTGAAGAGTTTGGTCACAATACCCGGCCTGCCACCGGCCTACAGCTTCTTCCCACCTATCTTAAAAACAGTTCTGGGTTGAAGACTGACCTTGAATTTGGGGATGGGAAGGGACACTTCTCGTGGTTTACTCCATATACGTTGTGGCCGAGGGTCCCGCACATCTCCCAGTGGAAGAAATGGTCCGTCCTGGAGGTTGGAAGAAACGAGAAATTATTAAATATTGAATAACCATTTATTACCATAACAGGGGACAGATGTGAGGCCTTTATTTTATGAATTCCCCTCACCACCACATACAATAGAATATACCAGTGTGTTTCATGGTGGCGATTGGCTGAAAGAATTACCCGGGGGGAGGAGCCGGCTTATGATTGGCTGAAGGAAATGACGGAAAAAAGGAGCCGGCTTGTGTGGTTACATAGTAGGTTAGGTTAATAAAAGACATAAATCCATCAGGTTCAACCACTCGAGAAATAAACATATCTCAGATATAAAACCCTATGGACATAGCTGATGCAGAGGAAGGCAAAAAAAACCCGGGATAAAATTTGCTTCAACAGGGGAAAAATATCCTTCCTGATCCCATGAGGGTTGGCTGAACAAAATGACAAGAGAGAGGAGACCCCACTAGCTATAAGGTGTGAATGCAGTGCTAAGTCTGCCCCACACTGGGGTCTCTCCTCCTAGAAATGATGAATATGGGTGTGTTTTTGGCTGAGATCAGTGGGGATGTCACGTGGAGGTCATTGGGAGGTCATTGGGAGGTCATTGGGAGGTCAGTGGGAGGTCACTCGGCCATACTTACGGTAATGTTGAAGTGAATTCCATCGTAGCGATAAACCTTCTGACTGCTCCTCGTCCCTGGAAGAGCCGGATCCAGAAGCAGCTTGTAACTCCTCCACTGGAAGCCGGTTCCTCTGTGACTGTCACCCTCAGGCTCCATCTGGGGA
This sequence comes from Pyxicephalus adspersus, assembly GCF_032062135.1. Classification (NCBI taxonomy): domain Eukaryota; kingdom Metazoa; phylum Chordata; class Amphibia; order Anura; family Pyxicephalidae; genus Pyxicephalus; species Pyxicephalus adspersus. Next base: position 4,177,374 of record NC_092864.1, on the reverse strand, counting down.
CATCGGACCTGAAAAACACAACGAGACCCGTGTGACCACAGAGAGCGCCAGATCTGCACTCTAAAGATGGAACAATGATTGAGAGACTGCGGAGGTACAACTGACATCATTCACAGCCCTCTGCGACAGCTTCCTCATAACACTCTCATTACAGACATGATTTCATTCACTTCCCGATGTCTCACAACTAAACTTTCTTCTGTCTATAGCTCAGCACTCTCCTGGATGTCTCTTTCTATATAATCCT
>NC_092864.1:4164830-4174609 GCF_032062135.1 Pyxicephalus adspersus | reverse complement strand
TTCTATATAATCCTATGTTCTCCTGGCTGTCTATAGCTCAGCACTCTCCTGGATGTCTCTTTCTATATAATCCTATGTTCTCCTGGCTGTCTATAATTTAGCACTCTCCTGGATGTCTCTTTCTATATAATCCTATATTCTCTTGGCTGTCTATAGCTCAGCACTCTCCTGGATGTCTCTTTCTATATAATCCTATGTTCTCCTAGCTGTCTATAACTCAGCACTCTCCTGGATGTCTCTTTCTATATAATCCTATGTTCTCCTAGCTGTCTCGGGCCCGGCAGTCTCTCAGGACCCGGGATGTCTCTCTCACCACCATTAGAGGCTCTCCGGCTCTCTCCGTCACTCACCCGGCGGTCTCTCCGCTCTCCCGGCTGTCTCTCGCTGTCTCTTCCCCTCTCAGCCTCCCGGTAAAGCCGTCTGCCGGTTCTCCTCCGCTCTTTCGCCACGGGCGGCCCCTCCCCCTCCGGTTAGCTCCTCCCCTACCGGTGCCCGTTTCGCTTGGTTATTCCCCCGGTCTCCCTCTCCCGTACCGGGCTGATTCGTCTCTCCGGAGAATTTTCTAATTTTTCCTCCCTCGTTTACCTTTCTGACGAATCTGCATTCACTCAGATACTTTTACTTATCGCCGCTTCCGTCTTCGCACTTTCCTCTCAGAGTCACAGAAATATATAATAATCGCAGTAAATATAATATTCGGTGTGTTCTTCTGAGAGGGGCTAACACCCGGTTTGTGTATATGGAAATGTTGTATTTCTTCTTTAGAGAATTTAGTTTCTTTTTGACGAATCTGCTGACAGGAAATTCTCAGCCGGAATGAAAACATCTGAGGAGGGAGCCAAGGCGGGCTGTGACCATAGAGAGGTGAAGGGGTAGAGCGGCCTACTCACTGCACTACATCAGCTTGTTGGTTTCTTTTTTTTTTCTGCAATAACTTTATTGGCACGTAAGGTTTTAGCAGATTTGTTTATGGTTACATAATGAGTGGTCCCTATTGAGTTCCTCTGAGAATTAACAATGTTTTTTTCTTTAGTTTGATTACGGCTTCCTAGTCAAGGTAGGAGGTAGAGCACAACTCTATCCAAACTTTATTATTTAAATATTCTGTATTTGTATAGCGCCAACATATTATGCAGTGCTGTACATTAAATAGAGGTATAGACAGATACAAACAATGACCGGGGGGAGGAGAGGTACAGCGCTGCATAATATGTATGCGCTATATAAACCTTGTTTAATAATAATATAGTTATTTTGGTGAAAACCCTGTGTGTCCGGTTGGTCGTCAGGAAGTGAATGATTTGCCCCCTGGGGTCACAGGAAGCCAGTTAAACCTGGCAGAAGTTCCCATCGTTTGCATTATATTTTTTAGAAATGGAGCAACCTTGGGAATCATGGAACTAGACAGCCGAGCCATCATCGGTCAATTGTGCACTATGGGAATATGGCTTGCTTACATTGAGACCTTGGCGTTGGCCAGTTGGCAGGGCTTTTCTTCGGCAGGTGCCATTTTGCCACAACGATCTCCCTGCCATTAGAAAATGAAACTGCATTATGGGGTCCCTATACCACTCCAGGGTTCCAACAAGGAGGACTCTACAGGATTTTCTTAGTTGGGAGAAGACCTCAGGAAACCCGAATCACCCAAATGGGTAAGGGCAGAGCCAGGGGATATAACACAGAACAACGGAGAAGTCAAGGTGGGTAGGAGCCTCTAAACTCCATGATGGGTAAGAGCAGAGCCAGGGGATATAACACAGAGAAAAGAAGACTACAAAGTGAGTAGGAGCCCCCAAAACTCTATGACGGTTAAGTGCAGAGCAATGGGATATATAATACCGAATGAAGAAGAACCCAAGGTGAGTAGGAGCTCCCAAACTCCATGATGGATAAGGGCAGAGTCAGGGGATATAACACAGAGAGAAGACTACAAGGTGAGTAGGAGCCCCCAATCTCTATGGTGGTTAAGGGCAGAGCCATCGGATATATAATACGCAGTGCTCAACCCAGAAGTTATTTTAAGCCGGGTGGGAAGAAATTGTAGGTGGGTGGCAGCCCCTGTATTGTGACCAAACTCTATAGTAACCACCCAAAAACAGCCGTGTGGGTGCTGAAAAGTGCCGGGTGGTGCGCCCTGCTAAAAGGGTTTGGGGAGAACCCTGATACTGAATGAAGAAGAACCCAAGGTGGGTAGGAGCTCCCAAACTCTATGATGGGTAAGGGCAGAGCCAGGGGAAATAAAACAGAGAGAAGAAGACCACAAAGTGGGTAGGAAACCCCCAAACTTTATGATGGGTAAGGGCAGAGCCAGAGCATATACACGGATTGAAGAAGAATCCAAGGTGGGCAGGAACCCCCAAACTCCATGATGTGTCAGATTTACGACCTAGAGGAGTAAGAAGGACATGGGACAGGTATCTACAACTCCAAGATGGGTGAATAGAGTCAAGAACAATGGTAGTAAGAAGACCCCAAGATGGTTAGCTATCAAAACACCAAGACTAGTAAGAGCATAACCAGAAGCTATACCAGGACAGAGTAAGGATGAAAGGGATGGGGAGGTGCACCCAAAACTCCAAGATGGGTTGGAATAGACTCAAGAACTATGGTAGTAAGAAGACCCCAATATGGTTCGGAGCCCCCAAAACACCAAGATTCGTAAGAGCATTACCAAAAGCTATAATATGGGGTAGTAAGATTGAGATGGGACAAGTAGGTGCACCCAAAGCTTTGAGATGGGTGAGAAAAGAGCCAAGAACCATGGGAGTAAGAAGACCCCCCAATATAGGTAGGAGCCCCTCAAACTCCAAGATGGGTGACCGCTATCACATGGAATAATAGGAAGACCATGGGACAGGTAGGTGCCCTTAAAACTCCAAGATTGGTGAGGACAGAGTCAGGACCAATGGCACAGAAGAGTAAGAAGACCGCCAGCATGGGTGACGGCTATCACATAGACCATGGGACTGGTAGATGCCCCTAAAATTCCAAGATGCATGAAAATACAGTGAAGAACTATAGGAGAAGACCCCACAATTATTAGGAGTCACCAATACACCAAGATTAGTAAGAGCATAACCAGAAGCTATAACACAGGGGAGTAATAATGAAATGAGATGTGTAGGTGCCCCTAAAGCTCCAAGATTGGTGAAAGCTATTCCACAATGGAATAAGAAGACTGTGGGACTGGTAAGTCTAAAACACTAAGATGGGTGAGAAAAGAGTCAGGACCTATGGCATAGGGAGGAAAAAGATCCCAAAGTGGGTAGGACCACAGCCAGAAGCTATAACACTGGGGAGTAGGAAGATCATAGGTCAGGTAGGGGCCCCTAAAATTCCAGGACTGGTAAAGACAGAGGCAGGATCTACGGAATGTGTGTAAGAAGACCCCAAGATGGGTAGGAGCTCCAAAACACAAAGATGGGTGGGAGCAGAGTCAGGGGCTTTCTTACGAGGCTTAATGAAATGAGGCAGGTATGTGCCCCTAAAATTCCAAGATGGGTGACGACTGAGTCAAGAACTTTGGAACAGGGGTGTAGGGTGACCTAAAGATGGGTAGGAACCCTCAAAACTGAACAATAGATAAGAGCAGAACCTTTTGCACAAGGACAGGTAGGAACTTCCAGGATGGGAAATCCTCATGGGTGACCAGACACAACCCAAGATGGGTGTGAACCCTCAAAACTCCAAGATTGGGGAAAGCAGATCTAGGACCAATGGCAAAGAAGAGTAACAAGACTCCAGATAGACAGGAACCTCCAGTCCTCTAAGATGGGTGAGAGCTATCACATAGATAGGACCTATGGAACAGGGGAGGAAGAAGACCCCAGGATGTGTAGGGCCCTCAGAACTCCAAGATGGGTGACAATGTTCACATGGATTAGTAAATAGACCATTGGACAGGTAGGTGCCCCTAAAATTCAAAAATGAGTGAGGGCAGAGTCAGATGGGTAAGGCAGAGCCAGGGGATATACTACAGATAAATAAGAATACAATAGTACAGGTGGGTTCACCTAAAACTCCAATATGGGTGGGGACAGTCAAGAGTCAGGAACTATGGCATAGGGAGTGTAAGAAGACCCCCAAAATGGGTAGTAAACCCCAAAACTCAAAGATGGGTAAGTGCAGAGCCAGGAACTTTTTGCACAATGGAGAAAAAAGACCCCAAGATAGGTAGGAACTTCCAGGATGGGACAAACCTCATGGGTGACCAGACACAACCTACACCATGGAGGCATTGGAGACCCCATGATAAGTGGGAACCCACAAAACTTCATGATTGGGGAAATCAGATCCAGGACCTATAACATGGAAAAGTAACAAGGCTCCCAAAAATAGGTAGGAACCCCGGAAACTCAATGATGGTTGAGAGCAGAACTAAGAGCCATAACACAGGGGGGTAAGAATAGAATGGGACAGGTAGGTGGCCCTAAAACTCTAAAATGGGAGAGAACAAAGCCAGGAACTGTGGCACAGAGGAGGAAGAAGAGCCCAAGGTGGGTAGGAACCACCAAAACTCAGACTGGAAGAAATGGAGCCAGAACCTTTTGCACAATGGAGTGAAGAGACCCTGAGGTGGGCAGAAACTTCCTGGACAGGGCAAACCTCGTGGGTGAGCAGACGCTACCTACATTATAGAGGCATTCGGGACCCCAAGATAAGTGTAAACCCCTAAAATTCCTAGATGGGTGAGAGAAGATCTAGGACCTAAGACATGGAAGAGTAACAAGACTCCAGATATTTAGGAACCCCAAACCCTCCAAGGTGGGTGAAAACAGAACCAGGACCTATGGTATGGAGGAGTATGGAGAACCCAGGATAATGGGGGAAGCCTACAACTTCCATGGTGGGCGGGAGCAGAGCCAGATCAAATGAGGTGTGAGAAGATCCCAAGATGAGGTCTTCTCAAGGACATAATGTGCTACCGGGGACGAGAATTGTCCATGTAGAGATGCGGTGAATGTAGGTCCGGGGGCTCTATCAGGGCAGCTGTGACCTATCAGCTCAAAGACACGAATAAAAACCTTGGAGGATCTAACTCTTTCAGGTATTAGGTCATCACATGTAGTGACATCACATGGTGACCTGGTAACTTTCCACCAACGCGTTTCGGAAGTCACATGGCTCCCTTCAGGAAGTTAATTGGCTGATTTATTGGTCAGGCTCAGGGATTGGCAACGCTCATCTGTTTCTAGTCGGATGCAACCCAGCTGGAATAAAGAGCTGTGGCACCCAGGGGACCCGATCGGTACAGGGTACATAGGGGCCCTCCAATGCACCCTAAGGGTAGTTCCACACAGGTGCCAACTTCCCCTGAGCCTGGCTGCTGTATTGGTGAGTGAAATAGATGGGCTGATGGTGGTGAGATTGGGGGTCCAATACCGGCACAGCGAGGTGTACAGAAACAAGTGTGGATGGCGCCACCTCCTGGCAGCGTTATTGGTTACTGGGTACCCACTCTGCGTTGTGAAGCTGCGGTAGTTAAAGAAGCATAAATGGGCGGGGGCAGCTCTGGTCCCCTCAACAGCACCCAGGGGCACCGTGGGATCACATGACGGTCCAACCATATCCATATAACCACGGTTCCGCAGACAATGCTGTATCCAAGCAACAGGTCCCGTTTTGTCTGCCTGTAAACCTTTGGGTTCAGGTGCACTTTAGGGTCGGGAATGATGATGTCTTGGGAGCAGAATGATGATATCATATCTTAAAGAGGGGGGCACAAACTTGATTCAAGATGGAGACTGTTGGGCTCCCAATTATCGTCAAGCTAGGAGCCCGCACCACGTCATGTAATATTATGGCAGAAATTAACTTCCGAGGGCTGAGAAGGCCATGATCACATGACCAACCAGCAGAAGTCAGGCAGAATTCACACCGCAGCCATTACAGCCCACTGGAAGGCCTCCCAGCCAATCAGAGCTGTCATTCATCTCCAGCTTTTCGGACCCCTGTATTGTAATATTTTTATGATAAAATTATTTCCCAAAAAAGGCCAACATTTTTTTTTTCCTATGTTAAAATTCAAATAGTAAAATGTTTACTTTGTAGCTGAAGTCAGCCTGTAAGCACATGGCCTCTGGATAATTCACGATGTCGGTGTGCCCCTTTAAGCCCCACCCCTCATTGTGTCATGGCTCATGAGGGACAAGGACTACATTTCCCATCAGCCCCTTCGCTCGCACAGGAAACCGTTGACTTCCCGTTCCGCCTACATCCCATGCGGCTCCGCGGCTCCCCCTCCCCTTTGTAGTGTGCAGAGCTTCCGCCCTTGCTTGAGTTTCTACGCGAGGCTGTTCAGGTGATAACTACAACTCCCGGCATGCCTCGCGTCAGGGTGGGCGGCACGGACCGCCATGTTGGATGTGGTATTGTTATGTGTGTGAGTGTGAGGGGCAGGCTGAGCAAGGAAAAGAAGGGGGGTAGCTGGTTTAGGGCCCGGTGTCTGAGCTTAGGGGCCACACATAAATTCGAGAGAAGCGGGGGGTGAGAGAGAGGCGCCCGGGGGGTTTACATTACCCACAAATCCCCGGGAGACGGGAAGCCAGGAAGGCACAGACAGCACCTGGGGGTGCCCTTGCCTCCACCCCTATATTATCTCCAGGCTGCCCCATTATATACCCCAACTGCCCCCATTTTCCGCATCTGATCCATCATTACCCCTTCTCTATTTATCCACCCCCTTCTAGGCCCTAATTACCCCTTTTATCTCAGCCCACACCCTAATAGAGCCTAATTACCCCCTTCAATACTTGCCTTCCTATAAGCCATAATTACCCCCCTTCATCTCTGTCCCCACCATCATACATCCTAAATACCCCCTTCCCATATCTGCTGCCTTCTAGGCCCTATTTACCCTCCTTTCACTTCCTTCTCCATCCTATTAGATCCTAAATACCCCCCTTCCCTATATAAGCCCCCTCATGGACCCCAATCCTTGTTTATATTTACCCTCATAGATCTAACTACCCCTCTTCCCATATCTGCCCCCATTATCCCTCTGTCCTCCATATCTGCCCCCCTGCTTGAGTTATATTTCCCCCTCTATATGCCTCTGGGGGCTGTAACCTCTCATTGCACATTTATACTTTGTGTATTATTCATCTTTTGCCCTGTTACCCCACACATCTGCCCCGTCATCACACCCCTGTGATTTATATTCTGCTTGGTATTGAGAAGCTTTGGGGTGAATCACCCCCCGACCCTTGTTTATTCACCCCCCGTATAATATTAGAGGGGGGGTATTACATTGGGGGCATATCTGCCTCCCCGGGGTAGGTTGGGGTGTTCTCAGTCTATAGCTGCTTGCCGTAGTATTGAAGGGTTCTGTAATATTAAGCTCCCTGACGTCTCCTGCGTATATCCTGCTCAGTGTAATATTGCTGGTTCTGTTTCAGGATCTGTTTGGTTCTTTCTGCAATGCTAAAGCTTTAAAAATAAGAAGCGGAGATCCCCGGAGGGGCTGGATAAGCCAGGGGACGTCACAGGGGGTATCTGCCTTCTGATCATGATCGCATCGAGACACAGACTGGTCCGATCAGTGGAGAGCAGGTGAGTAATGGCTGAGGGTATGGATGGTAATATAGCTGAGCAAGGTGCAGGAACACACTGCGTATCTTAGCCTACGTACTGCAATGGTTCTCCTCCGATAATTGGCTCAGGGCCGATATTGGACGAGAATCTGGAATCTCATCGTCCAAACGACTGTCCTGGCGGATCCATGGCTAATGAACGTTCATAATGGAAGTGAAGGGGGAGCGAGAGCGCAACAGGGTGCCGCTCCGTCGTTCTCCTCTCTCCATAGAGCAGAACGGTGCGGTATGTACAGCACTCATTCGTGCCTTGTGCAGTCGTGAAAGATCTTTTCCAACGACAATTATTGCACTTGTGTACATAGCGTTATAGCTGGCCTGACCAAACAACCTCCATGCAGTGGGCAGTTTAGGAAGGGGCTCGTCCCAGGCATAGGCAGGTATTGCTAGGTGATTACCTAGCAATACGCCCTGCTAAAAGGGTCCGGTGAGAGCATTGGGACAGCATTGGGACATTCAGATCTATTCTAACAACCCTCTATAGATCTTTGTTACCTCTGTTCCCATTAAGGTGGAAGTAACTCCACGCCATTCACCTATCTGCATTCCAGGGCGCCGCCATCTTTTTTTTTTTTTTTTCCTCGCCGCGGAGGATCTTTAACCATATTGATTGGCCATGCAGTGCTCAACCCAGAATTTTTTATAAGCTTGGTTGGGAGAAGCTGTAGGTGGGTGGTGATGGCCCCTGTACTGTGACCCAACTATTTAATAAGCATCCAAAAACAGCCGGGAGGTTACTGAAAAGAGCCAGGTGATGCGCTCAGCTAAAAGGGGCTGGGGAGATCACTGTCATGACAGGATGACGTAAATCCCACACAGGGGTTCATTCACCTTGGCATGTATAAGTGAATGTGAGGTTGCTGGTTTTCCCTGGAAACCAAACCTGCCCAGCTCAGTCCTGTCACCAAAAATTATTAGGCAGGAAAGTCGCATTATTGCAGAGGGGGCATCGCCTGCTCCTATCTGTAATAATAACCAGCCTGATCATTTAAATTTAAAAGGGGATCTCTATACCTGCCCCCTCATAATCCCCCTCTCCCATATCCTCCCTCCAGTCTCATACTTCCTTATAATTCTTCCAGTCTTCCCTATAAATGCCCCTTCGAACTGGAATCTGTCCGAATCTTCCTTTGTGATGTACAAGCTGTCCGTGTCCAGTGTTCTCCCCAGACATTTTTCAAAGCTGGGTGGGAAAAAGCTGTAGGTGGGTGGCAGCCGCAGTATTGTGACCCAACTATTCAGTAAACACCCAAAACTGCCAGGTAGTTACTGAAAAGTGGGGGGTTGTGCGCCCAGCTAAAAGGGGCCGGGGACAACACTGATATACATTGAGTATAAGAGGAGGCTATTACTATAAAACTATGGGAGTCTCTATGTGAAGGAGAGGAGTATATACACCGCTGGTGGAGTCACCAAAGGGAACAGGAGGAGGAGAAGATCCTATCCAGAAGAATTTACAATCTAAGAGGAAGGGGAAAGTAAGATGTATAAAGGCAGTACTCAACCTAGAATTTTTTTAAGCTGGGTGGGGAGAAATTTTAGGTGGGTGGCAGCCCCTGTATTGTGATCCAACTCATAAGAAACCACCCAAAAACTGCTGGGTGGTTGCTGAAAAGTTCTGGGTGGTGCACCCTGCTAGAAGGGACTGGCGAGAACACTGGGTGATATATTTTAACAGATATTTGCCATGTATCTGATACCCCCTCCCTGGCGTGAGTGTCACCTTTTTTTTGTAAAATTTTTATTAATCCTAATCCTCATGAAAAATTTTTCTAGCTTTATTCATTGTTCTCTCCGGCCCCTCTTAGTTGGGCGCACCACTTGGCACTTTTCAGATACCACCCGGCTGCTTTTGGTTGGTTACTGAAAAGCTAGGTGACAATACAGGAGACCACCCACCTACAGCTTCCTATCACCCAGCTTGGCCCCATCACAATCTCAAAATAAAATACATGTGAAATCTTCCAGTCTTGGCGTCTTACAAGCAGTCAACATGGAAGTCATCCTAGGAAATCCCCTGTTATAGACTTTGTCCTAGTTAAATTGAAACTATCCTATTTCATGATCAGTAAACAGTACTAAAAAAATTCCCCAAACAATCTCAAATGTTTCCTGCTTCATATTCTATACTCACCGCTTCAAGCTGAATGCTGCTCAGCCAAAAATATGTCATATAGATTTTTTTTT